>NW_019944769.1:18566-44008 GCF_002910315.2 Salvelinus sp. IW2-2015 | reverse complement strand
CACACACACACACCACACACACACACACACCACACCACACAACCACACACACCACACACACACACACAAACACACACACACACACCACACACACACACACACACCACCCACACCAACAACACACACGCATCCACGGATGTGCTCTCAGTTGTGTGTATCCTTTGACAGTTTGTGTTGTTAGTCCATCCGCCTACCCTTAAAAACGTATTTAGTGTGATCCAATAATACAGATGATTTATTAATAACCGCTTGAGACCACCTCAGTAATATTTGAGCACTACAAAAATCTAGTCTTCAAATGGTACACGCGCTCCTCTGGTAATTCATACATATCTATACACATGTATGCACTAAACAAAAACAAAACAAAAGTCCGGCTACCAGTGGTAAAGGGAGCTTCAGGTACTTCATAAAGAACGTCTCCATTGGAGGATGGATGCAGGCTTTGGAGTAGCCTTTACATGATTGTTTCCTCATAAATGTCCACAGAATGTAATTTTTCATCTAATGACATTTAGCCTTTTCCTTTTGGCTAGGACAGCTGCAAAACAAAATTATTGCAGCCTGATTTCCACTTCGTTACCCCCCGTATAGCATGGCCATAAGCTTTCGAGTGCTCAATGGAACCATCATTGCAAAGTACACACACATTTGTTCTAGGAGTGTTTGTGTATGGACCAGTCTCATGCGAGCGACCACATCACATTTGCAAAGAGCTTCGATATTTGGTGCGGATTAACAGTAGCATATCAGGTTCTGTCCCAAGTCATTTAAAAAGGGCATTAAGTGATGACTGGTTACTTTCAGGTTTTGTTTATCGTGGGTCACTTGTTTTAGTATGACTGGTATCTTTTGCTTTGCGTTTGCGACTAGGCCTCATTAGAGTAGCGTTTTACATAGAGACATTCATTTGGCTGCCAGAATTCTCAGCCCGAAGAGTACGCGTTAATGACTTCACTTTGGCATGCACAAAATCTAGCCCATAGGTCGCGTTATCCATAGACATTCATTTTGGCATGCCCAAATCTCAGCCATAAGAGTACGCGTTTTCAACATAGACATTCATTGAGCATGCACAAATCCAGCCCATAAGAGTTACGCGTTTCACTTTCAGACATTCATTTGGCATGCCACAAAATCTCCATAGACCGCAATGACCATGATGCAAAATCCGCAAGGTACGCGTTTACATATATTGAACCATGAAGAAACTCTGTTAGAGAACGTAATTTTTTTCAGTTCCTCTATTAATGTTGCTGACAAGGCCGGCACTATGTTAAGCACATTTCCTGAGTTTTTTGGCCAGGTGAGATCATTACTCTTTTACAGCGTGGCTAAATCAGGGTACCAGGTGATTCGGAGGTAGTCTTGAAACAATCTACTGAACAAAGTACCCTAGACCATGGTTATGGGTTTAGCAAAAGGAGAGACCACCTGTACCATGTCAGTATAGAGCTGTACCTCTTAATTTTTTTGTCATCCAATTTACCTTTATTACATCACAGAAGACTGAAAACTTAAAACCCTTTGGCATTGCAACACCGGATTAGTTTGTGATAAATGCACTGTTTCACATGTAACGCGGAACCAGTCGTAAGGCAGCCATTGACTTGAACACAACTTTCATCATTGATCCTACTGTAATGGAGACAAGGCATTTAGTCAGGTGTTACCTTTGACGCAATATGCTCCATTGCAAATCATGGGGCAATAGGGAGTTTGGTCCCCCCCCCCCACTTTGCTTGCTATAACAGCCTCTATCTTCTGGGGCTTTTCATAGTGTTGAACATTGCTGCGGATTTGCTTTCATTTCAGCCCAAGATATTGTGAGGGTCGGGCCACTGATGTTTGGGGATTCGGCCTGGCTCGCGTAGGCGTTCCAATTTCATCCAAGTGTTCAATGGTGTTTAAGGTCAGGGCTCTATGCGGCCAGTCAACTTCTTTCCGCACACGATCTTCATTACAAACTCTAATTTTCTGTATGGACCTCGGCTGTGCAGGTGGAATTGTCATGCTGAAACAGCTAGGACTTCCCCAACTGTTACTACACAAGTTTGGTGAGCAAGAATATCTAGATGTCGTTGTGTTGTTAAGGATTCCTTACCGGAACTATGGGCTCCACCGATGAAAAACGCCGGCGTACAACATCCGATGACTCTATTTCCTATCCATCACAATACCTTACGAGTTTTGGCCTACTATGGCACTAGGCGGGCAATAATGTTGCGATTGGTGGAATCTTGCTGGACCCAAACCCGACTTGTACGGATGCGTGGTGCTCGGTCCAAGGTGTGAGCTTACACACTTCTGGTGCTTGGCCTTGGATACATTTTTTTGATCGCTCACTGCAACGAGTTTTATTTGGTTGTGAGTTGGCTTCAGGCGTTTTGGATCGATGTGGAGCTTGTTGCAACCGGAGGACAGACGATTTCTTTGACGCTACTTGCTTCAGCACTCGGCAGGGTCCCTTCTGTGAGTTGTTGTTAAATCGCGGCTGAGCGTGCTGTTGCTCTCTTAGCGTGTTTTCTAATTTCTGATACAGCGTTCGGCCTGACGGGGCGGCTTAGCAGGGAACTGACGAACTGACTTGTTGGAAGGTGGCATCCTATGGTGGTGTTGGTGACACGTTGGTCTCTGAGCCGTTCTGTGATAAGGTCTGCCTTCTTGTCCTGTTTGTCTATGGATTGCTGATGCGGTGGTGTCGTTGTTGGTTTGTATAATCACCTGATCGGCTCGTGGCTGCATAGCGTGTAGTTATTTGAAGGGTTTTTCCTTAGGTTGGTTAGGCTTGTCAAGGTTTGTTTGTGTGTGTGTGTGTGAGGTGAAAGTGAAAGGGTCGCTCTGCGCACCACAGACAACATTTCCACAGGCAGCGCTGCTGGCCATGTTCTGTCCTTTGCGACACAGATGCCATCTTGTGGTCAGGACATGGAATGACAAGACATTGGCTACAAATAAACACATCAGGTGAAATCTGTCAAACTTTATTTCAGTTGGTGCATCATGGGAAATTGCCATTTCTCAGATGCTGAGAGTCTACTTAAATTAATAAGACGTAGACCACTGAAAATAGCAAAAAAATACACCTGTAATTGCTTTTTGTGACTGTAAATCTAAAGAATCTTCCTCAGAATTGGGTGAATTGGGTAAAAAGTATGGAGTTAGCCTTTTAAAAATGTAAATAAGCCCTAATGTAAGCATCTGTATGCCTAAAAATTCAACAAAACATAGGGTTGTCAAATGGTTATTCAACAGGGACAGCTTTCTACACAGATGAATGAATTGGTTTTATTTTGAAATATTTTCATAATAAAATATATATATATATATATATATATATATATATACTGTATATATATTCCAAAGGTGAAAAGGTTCAAACCATAAATGGTTACACTAGAAACAAGCCAGAAACGTTTTCCAAATGTATGGATAAAACTTTGCTTTAAATGGAAAGATTATCTTGAAAAAAGCATACAACTTCCAGTAGGCCTGCAGACATTCTGAGTTATGTGGGGAATTTAAGTAGGTCTATATCAGGGATGGGCAACATTGTTGAGGGATGGGGGCCACAGCAAATTCTGAACTCATCATGAGGGGACGCAGTGCCCGACTCGGCTGTTCCACTTTTCACACTGGACCATATTTCTTTGTTACATGGGCTACAAAAACGCCACAGATGTAGACGCGGGAGACGAGCTGGAGCCCTAGGGAAATTGAAGCCGAATAGAAAACCGAACGGCGCTCTCCTACGCTCTATTGGCAAATGTCCAGTCGAGAATAAGATGGATGAACTTCGTTCGAGAGTCTCCTATGTGAGAGACTTGAACAGCTGCTATATTATATGTCTTACCGAAACGTGGCTGGATGATCACGCTATGCATGTAGTACTCCATACAGCGGCCGGATTGGATGGCGGCTCTAGGCAAATCGAAAGAAGGTGGAGTGTGATTTTCATAAACAACAACTGGTGTGCTGCCTCCAGTGTGAAGGAAATCTGGAGCTTTTGCTCACCTAATATAGAAWACCTCATGGTAAGTTGCAGACTCTTTTATCTACCAAGAGAGTTCTCATCTGTAATTATCACGGGGGCCGTCTACATCCCCCCCACAAGCCAACACTGGCACTCAATCAACTGTATGGGGGCATAAACAAACAAGAAACCGCTCACCCAGAGGCCGCGTTTCTGGTGGGCGAAGACTTTAACGTGAGGAGACTTAAAACCGTCCTACCTCACTTCTAACGACGCGTCTCCTGCACCACCAGGGCGGCGCTAAAACTCAAAACCACTTTTATTCTACCCACAGAAACGCATACAAAGCCCTCCCTCCTCCTCCCTTTGGCAAATCTGACCATGACTCCATTCTCCTGCTTACAAACAAAAGCTCAAACAGGAAGTACCAGTGATGTCCTCAACACAGAAGGTTTTGGATGAAGCAGATGCGAGATTGTTTTGCTAGTACAGACTGGGATATGTTCCCGGGATTCATCCGATAGCATTGAAGAGTTTACCACAGCATTCACGAGCTCCATTAATAAGTGCATACATGATGTCGTTCCCATAGTGACCATAAGAACGTATCCAAACCAAAAACCATGGAGTACAGGCAATATCCGTGCTGGGATAAAGGCTAGAGCTATCGCTTACAAAGAACGGGACAAGGCCATGGACGCATAAAAGAAAGCCCGCCACAACCTCCGATGAGACATCAAACATGCAAAAGGAGAATATAGGAGGAAGGTGGAATCCTATTACACTGTCTCCGACACTCGTCGTGGCAGGGCGTGCAGAGGAGAACGGATTACAAAGGCAAACACAGTCGTGAGTTTCCCAGCGATGCAGAACTCCCAAACGAGCTAAATGCCTTTTATGCTGGCTTTGAGGAATATAACACTGTTCCATGAGGGAAAAACCCTGTTTTCCGAATGACTGTGTGATCTCTCTCTCCGTGGCAGATGTGAGCAAAAAGTTTAAACAGGTTAACAATCACAAGGCCGCCGGGCGGAATACCAGGCCACGTTCTCAAACATGCGCAGACCAGCTGGCAAGTATCTTCACAGACATACTGTATCTTCTTGTCCCAGTCTGTAATCCCAACATCAATCAAGCTGTCTACCAGTGTCCCTGTTCCCAAAAGCTGCAAGGTAACCTGCCTAAATGACCATCGCCCTGTAGCACTCACAACTGTAATTATGAAGTGCTTTGGAAGGCTGACACACTTCCGCCACACTGACCCTCAACACGGAGGCCCCTAAGGGGTGTATCCTTAGTCCCCTCCTGTACTCCCTGTTCACCCACAACTGCGTGGCAATGCACGACTCCAACACCATCATTAAATTTGCTGATGACACGACTGTGGTACTGGTACTTCCTGTATAGAGCTCCATTCTTGTGTATTTTATTTTATTTCTCGTGTTACGATTTTATTTTTTTAACTCTGCATCGTTGGGAAGGGCTTTTAAGATAACATTTCACTGTAAAGTCTACACCAATTGCATTCAGTGCATGTGACATTACATTTCATTTGATTTTGACCTACCATACAAAACATTACAGACATTACAGGGTTACGTCTACCCCTGAGTCCAGGTTGACTTTATATGTCCAAACTCAGAATCAAATATGGTTCACAAAAATAACATGGTTGCTGTGGTAGAACATTTATTTTGATTGCCGATTTTCTGCATTTATCAAAGTCCCATCAGTTAACCTGATTTCAGATGTGTCTATGTCAAATTAAAAACGAATAATACGGAAAAAGTTATTCTTGCAAAGCATGTAAACGTTTAAATCAAACTATTATATTAATCTGACTATTCGTGCATATAACTGTAGTGACTGACATAACAAGAGTAAAACTGCTGTTATAAACTGGGAGGTTCGAGCCCTGAATGCTGATTGGCTAACAGCCGTGGTATATCAGACCGTATACCATGGGTATGACAAACATGTATTTTTACTGCTCTAGTTACGTTGATAACCAGTTTATAATAGTAAATAAGGTACCTCGGGGGGTTATGATATATGGCCAATATACCACGGGCTGTATCCAGGCACTCCGCCTTGCGTCACGCATAAGAACAGTCATTAKCCGTGGTATATTGGCCATATACCACAACATCTCGTGCATTATTTCTTAATTATACAACCAAATTTCGAAATTGCAACTTGTGAATTATAGTATTGTAACTCTTGACAGTAAGGTGAGACAATGACTGAGTTCCTAAAAAAAAAAAAAACATTTCTCGTTTTGGAAAATCATCCGCGGCCCTACAAAAAGGGGCGGTCCGCATGCCGCCAGTTGCCCATCCCTGGTCTAAGTCAATATAGCTACTTTCCTAATTATGAGACAATCTCCGTTTATCTATTGTAACAATTATTACAATATGTTAAATGTCTGTTTTTCATATAGATCGCTTACCTGCATCATATAGTTCCTCCATGCCGTTGAGGGGCGCATGTTCGTCATAAATAAATGCCATCGATAAACGCAGCCGCTCAGCCATGTTGAAGAAGTCTTTCAGCGCCGAGAGAGCTAAAGGACTGCATCCCGCCATTGTGTAGATTCTAAGCTCTGTAGAGAGACAGGGGCTCTTGACTAACTCTCAATATACATTTCATACACCCTGCCGCTTAAATAAATAAAAAATATTAAAATACAAAGGCTCCAGGGAGAAAGACATGTCAGCCAGCAGCCTTCTTGAACAGGTAAAGAGAGTCACTTTATGAATATCTATCGAGGTAACCAGGATAGCTTGTTCCAGAGGCAGTGACTCTCTCTGTAGCTAGCTAACGTTAGTGCAGTAGGCCTGACCACCTGCTAAAGGACTGACTGGTGAATATACATTTCTTCATTTATTTTTCCCTTCCTCTTTTCTCATAAATCAAACCTTCATGAATCACCTGGACCCAATCCAGAGACCGAAAGGCCAAGGAAACAAAGGTAAGCTATTGTAACATGACAAGTTTACTGTCTCTGTATGCGGATTTTTTTTATCCCGTGTGGTGGTTTCGGAAACCCTACTCTGCGTGCGCGGATGTGATGATAGTTAGCTAGCCAGATAGCAGGCCAATCTCGCATTGCGCCCATTTCGCTTCTATAGTTGATTGGACATGTGAAAAATATTCCGATATATTGGTACTATTTAATCAGTCTTCTTTTTTTAATGACATTTACTGTCATTTGTGTGAATACGCCATTGTGGATTTTGAGGCAATCTGTTAGCGTTGGTAGCTAGCTTGGTAACTAACTTAGCTAGCCCGCGCTACCTAGCTAGCTAACATGAGCGTCCACTGCTACATTCGCAAGTTAGCTGGCTAGGCATTTCCTAAGTCAGATGGCTAGTGGCTTGCTGGCTCATGGGTTAAATGATAGCAACTCTTTGCAATGAGTAAGTTGACAAACGAATGTGTTTGCATCAAGTTAGGCTTAAACCTCCCACGCWAACTGAACATGTTGTTAGGCTAGTGTGTTGGTTAACGTTAGTTCGTTGGCTAACCTCCGTGTTTAAACGATTCTTCGCGGTCGTGAACACACTCATGAATTGCCTGCCAGTGACACGTCTTCCAGTAGCAAGTATATTGTCATATAAACCACGAAGTTGCAATGTTTCAGTTCTCTTTCAATGTTTTGAGGCAACTTTGTTTACTAGCCATGCCTGTTTTCCAGTTTGGCAATTTACTTTCAGATTCTGATTAGCTATGTCAGGACGAACTGAAACACTCTGACAAGTGTAACATTGTCATAACTACAATCACCGATATTAAATATAGATAATAGATATTTTCTCCTCAAGTTGTAGTTAGAAACAATATTCTACTGCACCTCATCTCACCGATATCACTAACAATTGGTGGTTACAACCGATTTACTGTGCTAAACAGGCCGCTTCTGCATGTGTCAATTGTGCTGCAGTTACAATCTGTCAACAAAAACGTATCTAGCATTAACCGCAGCACCTCATACAACCCCTAAGGCCTAGTGTCATTTGTTTTATACGTGGTACACTATAGACCTAGCCAGCAGGAAAGATAACTGTTGTCCAACTCAACAAGTTCTGTGTATTTGTTTACATCACCCATTTTTTGTGCATTAAAAACAGCATATTGTGTGGCTGTGAACTGTAGTTGTGCAATGCTAGAGATGTCTCATCAAGCTTAATGACTTCCTGGCTCTTATTCTGTGTCACACTCATGACCAGCTGTGAATATGTAGGCCTGTGATTTAGTTGCATGGACTATTTCAACTTTATGCAAAAAAATGATGTATCCAAGAGTTGTGTCTCYACATTGCTGTCTACTCCTCCTTTGCAGTGCAAAACGGAGCTGTGACCCAAAAGGTTACTTTGAATGATGATGAGTTTGAGCCTTACCTGAACCCTCAGGCCAGACAGGTGAGTACCGGTCCACTACCATCAGTTTGACTAGGCCCACACTGTTCCTAACATTTGCCTGCTTAGACTGGAGGTAAATAGCGTTCGTTCACTTAACATTTTGACACGGCCTCAGTTCTAATAGAAATGATGATGATGCTCAACAAGCTAAATTACTCATAGGTTATGATGGTATAACTCCCACTGGTACGTTTACATTAGTCATCCATAATGGGGAGATCTCGCTGTATATCTTTACAGTGAATGACTTTTATACTGTTGCAATTCATCATGTTTTTAGCACATAAAGACTTCTTTCACCAATTTACTGCATAGTCCATTTCTTTTTCTAGTTGCAGTTAAACTGTCTTTCATCTCGTTGTAACATCTGTTGTTGGGTGCCCTCAGTGGTGGGCACTTCCCAGAAAAATGGGCCATAATGGAGCCTGTATTCCTCCAGTCAAAGGAATGCCACTGTTTTCTCCTCCATAAAGCAGTTCACTGGTGTGAAAGTGGCCACAGTCGTCCTAGTCTAAGTGGCAGCCGAGGCTGACAGAGATCCAAACGAGGATGGCCATCAGATCGATGCCTTGCTTTTTGTAATGTAATGATTGAAACTGTCAGCAGGCTAACCAGGGTTTTCTTCTCTCCGCAGAGCAATGCCTATACGGCCATGTCGGACTCCTACATGCCCAGTTACTACAGCCCATCCATAGGATTCTCTTACTCCCTGAACGAGGCAGCATGGTCCACCGGTGGAGATCCTCCCATGCCTTACCTGACCTCGTATGGACAGCTGAGCAACGGGGAGCACCACTTCCTGCCTGATCCCATGTTTGGCCAGCCAGGCCCGCTGGGCAGCAACCCCTTCTTGGGCCAGCACAGTTTCAACTTCTTTCCCAGCAGTATGGACTTCTCTGCCTGGGGCAACAACAGCTCTCAGGGACAGTCTACGCAGAACTCTGGCTACAGCAGTAGCTATGCCTAYGCACCCAGCTCGCTAGGTGGCGCCATGATCGACGGACAGTCCCCCTTCGCCCAGAACGAGCCCCTCAACAAGGCACCTGGCATGAACAGCTTGGACCAGGGCATGGCTGGACTTAAGATTGGTGGCGGTGCCGGGGACATGGGGGCCCCGAAGGTGGTGGGCTCTGGCCTCCCCAGGGGACCCCTAGGCCACAGCCAGGTTTCTGGTGGAGCTCCCAGCATGCCACTGCCCCCCGTGTCCATCGCCCCCGCTAAGCCCGCCTCCTGGGCGGACATTGCCAGCAAGCCGGCCAAGCCGCAGCCCAAGCTGAAAACCAAGGGTGGCATAGCGGGGACCAACCTGCCCCCTCCGCCCATCAAACACAACATGGACATTGGTACTTGGGACAACAAGGGGACCATGCCTAAAGCGTCCACCCCCCAGCAGGCGCCTCTCCCCAGCAACGGGCAGCCGCCCAACCAAGGCTCACCTCAGCCCGGCACCATGGCCGGAGGAACCCCACAACTGCCCCTCAGCAATGGACAGTTGGTGGCCTCTTCGGCCCAGCTGGGGCAGCACCAATTCCCCCCCAACGGGCAGCTGCAGCTTTCCCAGGGCCCCCCGCCCACCACCCAGCCATCTCAGCCCACCCGCTGGGTCCCTCCACGAAACCGTGCCAACGGCTTTGGGGATGCCGTGGGTGGGGCAGGCCAGTCGCCCCCCAACTCGGGCGTGGGTGGGGTGCTGGTGCCCTCGGAGCCACACCCGGTGCTGGAGAAGCTGCGCCTGGTCAACAACTACAACCCCAAAGACTTTGACTGGAATCTCAAGCAGGGGCGTGTGTTCATCATCAAGAGCTACTCAGAGGACGACATCCACCGCTCCATCAAGTACAACATCTGGTGYAGCACAGAGCACGGCAACAAGCGCCTGGACGCCGCCTACCGCTCGCTGGGCGCCAAGGGCCCCCTCTACCTGCTCTTCAGCGTCAACGGCAGTGGCCACTTTTGCGGCGTGGCGGAGATGCGCTCGCCCGTGGACTACAACACCTGCGCCGGTGTGTGGTCGCAGGACAAGTGGAAGGGGCGCTTTGACGTGCGCTGGATCTTTGTTAAGGACGTTCCCAACAGCCAGCTGCGGCACATCCGCCTGGAGAACAACGAGAATAAGCCAGTCACCAACTCGCGGGACACGCAGGAGGTGCCCCTGGACAAGGCACGGCAGGTGCTGAAGATCATCGCCGGCTACAAGCACACCACCTCCATCTTTGACGACTTCTCCCACTACGAGAAGCGCCAAGAGGAGGAGGACTGTGTGAAAAAGGTAAAGGCCTGCCCTTCGCCCATCTGGGGAAACAAATAGGCCCTACATCTTGGGTTGTGTGCTTGGGGAGTGGCATGGGAAGCCATGGGTGTGTTCGCAAAGGTTTTGACAGCAAAAAATCCAGTTGACGAGTGCAATAGTTGAAAAAGATTATCAGTCTTATGTATGTGGTCATCTTACAACGTGCCATTCCTACAGAGAATGTGGATATGCCAGAAACAAAGTTCAGTAACTTCCAAGTTATAATATTAAAAATAAGTTAATAAAACAAAAAAATCATGTGCGATTTATTATATCACATGGATTTGTGATTTACGAATGCTGACCTCAGTGTTGATTGGGTGTGTCCATATGAAATGTAATGGGTATTAACCATTTGGTATCCAATTGATGATCAATGTGACWTTTTTTTWAATTWTATTTTTGTCTTTGTGGAAATGTGTCCCCATTTGTGTATTGGGAATTGATGCATTTGTTACTGTTATTTGGGACAYTTCTCAGATGCTTGGTCTACCAAATCAATGGTCTAATTATAGAGGCGACTGTATGTCACCATATCAGTCCCTCCAGGATTCCACAGTGGTGTTTTGTGATGGCTGATTCTGCTGTGACTGACACTTTGCARTGACTGGTGGCAAAACTTTGACATGTTGCTTTATTAAGCCATTTTATGTGGCAAACGTGAGGTGATTGGTTGACATTGTGAGCCCTCGCATAATATGTGATAGTTGATCTTGCCAAAAATTCAGCGCTCGCAAAAATCCTGGAGGGAATGCCTTATACAATTTTAAAAGGGGAAGTGGAAAGGTTTTTGCAGGAGTCATGTAAACAAAATGCCAGCAGTCCCTTGTGATCACCAAGATGCATTTTATCATGGGCCTTTTTTTTTATATTGACTCCCAAAATGTTTAGAATAT
Organism: Salvelinus sp. IW2-2015; assembly: GCF_002910315.2. Classification (NCBI taxonomy): domain Eukaryota; kingdom Metazoa; phylum Chordata; class Actinopteri; order Salmoniformes; family Salmonidae; genus Salvelinus; species Salvelinus sp. IW2-2015. The sequence goes on along the minus strand of NW_019944769.1, from coordinate 32,428 downwards.
TCATAATTATGCTCCGACCTCTACGTCATCTTATCCAAAACATAACCCTCATTCTTGACTGATGCTTCTGTTCACATTATGAAATGTATGTTTACATCGGTCCTTCAGTCAAAAAGATGTGGATGCCTGCTTGTTGAATCTCGTTCCAAAATCATGGCATTAATATGGAGTTGGTCCCCCCCCCCCCCCCCCTTTCCTGCTATAACAGCCTCCACTGTAATGGAAGGCTTTCCACTAGATCTTGGAACATTTCTGTGGGGAGTTGCTTCCAATCAGCCACGAGCATTAAGGTTGGCGCTGATAATGGGCGATTTAGACCTGGCTCGCAGTCGGCAATCCAATTCATCCCAAAGGTGGTTCGGTGGAGTTGAGGTCAGGGCTCTGTGCAGGCCAGTCAAGTTCTTCCACATCAATCTCAACCAGCCATTCTGTATGGAACTCGCTTTGTGCACGGGAGCATGTCATGATGAAACAGAAAGGGCCTTCCCAAACTGTTGCCACAAAAGTTGTCGCACAGAATCTTCTAGAAGCCTAGCCCAGACCATTATTCCTCCTCCACCACCAAACTTTACAGTTGGCACTATGCATTCGGGCAGGACATTCTCCTGGCATCCGCCAAACCCAGATTTGTCCGTCGGACTGCCAGATGGTGACGTATGCGTCATCACTCCAGAGAACGTGTTTTCTCTGCTCCGGAGTCCAATGGCGGCGCGCTTTACACCACTCCAGCCGACGCTTGGCATTGCACTTGGTGATCTTAGGTTTGTGTGCGGCTGCTCGCATGGAAACCCATTTCATGAATCTCCGCTAATAGATATTGTGGTGATGTTGCTTCTAGTGGCAGTTTGGAACTCGGTAGTGTGTGTTGCAACCGAGGACAGATGATTTTTACACACTTCAGCACTCGCCGGTCCGTTCTGTAATCTTGTGTGGCCTACCACTTCACGGCCGAGCCGTTCTTGCTCCTAGACGTTTCCACTTCACAATAACAGAATTCCAGTTGACCGGGCCAGCTCTAGCAGGGCAGAAATTTGATGAACTGACTTGTTGGAAAGGTGGCATCCTATGATTTTGAAAGTCACTGAGCTCTTCAGGCCACTCCGCTGCCAATGTTTCTATGGAGATTGCATGGCTGTGTGCTCGTTTACATTTTTATTTTATTTTATACACCTGTAAGCAACTTGTCTGAAATAGCCGAATCCACTGATTTTGATGGTGTCCACATACTTTTGTATACATACTGTATGTTAATTATTTGGTGTTGGAACAAATACTTGCTCACTGTACCAAGTCTACAACAGCCGTGAAACATGTTTTGAAAATGCTATATTGAAGCACACGTTAGCAAAAGCCATTTAATTAGGATGATAGTCTGTAGCAGGGTATTCAAACCTTTACCCCACAAGGTCTGGGCTACTCCTGCTTTTCTGTCTCAGAATTCATTGCACCCACCTAGGTGTCCCAGGCTAAATCAGAATGGGAGGAGCAGTACAACTGGTTTTAAGGTCAAAATATAAATTTGACGTGCTTTATACATTTTTGGCTCTGGTTCTGACTGAAGCTGTGTTCATCATAGTGATTATTGTTAGAAAGAGTTAGAGCTAAAGTGAGTCTATCTCTGTATTACCGACCTGTTTTTATACAGACCACAGAGTGCTTGTTTGTCACCTCTGAGAAGACAAAGCATCTATATTAGACAGTCTGTCGCTTAATAATACTCTGTTGGAACAGCATGTCGCAAATTTGATTTCTGCCTCGTGTTTCCTTCAATCTTATTTCAGTGGAAGCTCAAACCATGCTTCCTTACATAGTGGTATGCGATGACAAATTTATTTTCTAAAGTAACTGTCTTAGTGAAAATCTCACAAAGTTCCTATTCTGTTAACTCCTATCCAAATAATGTGGATGACTCATCCTATGCTTTTATTTGTGGCCTAAACATAAATGGAATAAACCCCTACAAAACCCCACCTCTAACTTGTATCTCAAACAGTAAAAAAAAAAACACTGCATTGAGGATAATGTAATCCCCTTAAGGAGGATGAGMTGGCCAATCTGCGGTATACACCATTCTGTTGGGGTACGCCCACACCATTCCAACACAGACAATTGCAATTAATTCACTCGTAATATTTCATAGCAATCTGGAAACACTGGACGGTTACTTTAGAGGCGTAGCGACCTTTTCCATCAGTATATCCACATTGCATGACTGAGGCTGTGTGCGCGAAACAAGGTCTGCATTATTTACTGCTGCAAGGAAACTGCTCTGCACCTGGGGGTATTTCACATTATACAACGTGTGCTTCTAATCCTGAATGCTGATTGGTTAAAACCGCGTTCCAGCCGGTGTCTATTCCACAAGTTACCACCGGCTAAATCTATGATGTTAAAATACCTATTTACTCTGTTGCATCTGCTCTGCACCTGGTGGTGTTTTAACAGCAAACTCCCCGTACATATTCTGAAAAGACTCCATATTTACTGGCTGTCGAATATAAACGTATCACTGCGTTAACTACTGCTTCCTCTTATCTAGACAATCAAGAGATCTGTGTTTTATCTTTAGTTTTGTGGTTAACACATTGATGCAAGTTGGTGATTTACCACTGGTTACTGACTGGAATTTGTATAATATTAACATGCCTTTTCGCGGTCCGAGGAGAACTGAGAGGCATGTGCACAAGAGAGAAAGGCAGGATACTGACAGTTCAAATGACCAATGATCTTTGTGGTATAACTTACCAATGAAGTAAAATGTTAATGTTTTGGTGATCATTTTTGATTTTGTGATTTCAATTGTAATGTTTAATCTGTAGCCACTTCAATACCTGAGTCCACTTACTGTAAATCAATTAAGTTGTTGATGCATGTATGCCCAAGATTGATGAAGGTTTTCCCTTTCCTGTTTTGTTCCAAACTAAAGCCTGATGATGTTCTGTTACCAGGTGGAGGTCCAGGGTAGYGAGCCGTACCCCAGTAACCCCAACCCCAGCAGGAGTCATTACAGACTTCAGGTAATRACCTAGCCACCACTTATCGCTATTGTAATAGCCTAACCTTAGTGTGGAATTAGTCTCCATTAGGTGTACTCYGTAGAGGCTCCACAACCGCTTCGAGACTTCACTGCACAGAGATTTTGGTTCATGCCATCATTTTGTGACTTTACGTTAGTGTCGGTGAGGTTTATTTACGGAGAACACTTGGTGGAGTGTAAACCCAGTCTAACAAGCCTGCTACATTAGATGTCACTAGCAATTCGTTTCAATAAATTATCCTCTGGTTCTATTAACAAGAATTCTACACGTAGCTTGATAAAGTGGCTTACTCTGGTCAAAAAGTATGTGCCCGGTGTAGCATCTAAAAACCTACTGTTTTTCTGCTCTCCTTGTCAGACTGACACCTTAAGGACCGCACTGACCATACGATTTTTAACCACATTATGCCACAATTTTGCAGCCTCAAGACAAAATGTCCACGTCGTGGGCAAATTCTTAGGTTGTAAACGATTGTCGGAAGTCTTTGCTTGTTCCGTGTGACAGGATCTAGGTCTGACAATTATAATATATATTTTTAAATACCACTAAGTGCGATCGTAGGCGCCGACAAAGTTCTTGCGCTGTCTTTATCACGAAGTGTGACTTGTTACAAGCCGATCCCGGTGACTGACCGACAGGAACACGTCTGAAACAGGTGTTGTGCCGAAACCCCCCCCCTTCGCGTGAACGCGCACACACAATTCTTCATTGCTGTGACTTGCTTGCTAGTTGAGATTTATGCTCTTCACTCCGTTGTCCGTTTTAGGCAAAATTTCACTGATCTGAGTAGCAGAAGCATTTTTTAATGTGTCCTTGAAGGCAGCTGTCAAAATGATCAAGTTTGGCTGTGATTCTTTTTTTTTTTTTTTGGCGGTTTGATCGCGGGAGAGGCACTAGTAATGTCTGCAGTTTTGGCTATTATGTTTTCAAGTGTATTAGTCGTGAAATAAATCTCTTTGCTAAAATTCGTCATCTCTCCCATGTCTTATTCGACTAGTAGTTGTTCTGAAATGTTTGCTTGCCTACATTTTACTCCCTCTGTTTAGTATAATACACATACATGAAATATTCATTTTGGTTGCCTATCCTGACGTGCAGTTTGTTCTATAAAGTATTTGACTCTAGTGACAAAATTTAAGGATTTCGGCAGGCAAGAARATGGCCTTGCCGAAATCCCTTCATTTTCCTTAATTTTGTCATCAGAGTCAAATACTTTCTATAGAATRAACTTCACGTCAGGATAGGCATCCAAAATTAATGTATTGCGCCACTCGGGAGCCAACCTGAAGTAAAAAAAAATATCAATTGTAAAATACAGATACCCMAAAAAACTACTTRCGTAGTACTTTAAAKTATTTTTACTGAAGTACTTTACACCACTGCAAGTGACCCATTTCTCTCAACGGATGAGCATTTGCAAATTTCTGAAAAAGTGGTCAGAACTGAATGTAGTAGGCTAGGTCCCCCAAAGTTTTTATTTTAAAAAATATTTTTTTAGTTTAGGTTTTTTTTTATCACCGGGAAATCTGGAACATTATTGGTGTGAAATCTGTTCCCAAGTATTCCCACCCCAAAAATGTAAAAAAAAATAATGATCTTTATTACATTGAAAAAATATATATTTTTGGGGCTTAGTTGTGGTCAATTTGTAGTGTACAAAGTACTATAATTATGTTTAGGTCACCCGGTTTTATTTTTTTAAATACGCTCTGACAAATCGTCCCACAGCTGAATCTACTTGCCTTCCTGTGTTGTAGGCTATACATATCCTGTTTATTCATGTAGAACTATTCTGCTGGACTGTTGGGACCTGGCGGTAGGGAGATATGCTTGGCTTGCTACCAGTAGATATGGGTTCTCAGTGTGGTGGAAACTTTATTTATTTTTTAATTCTGTTTTTAAATATTATGTGAAGAACCACAATCTCTACTCTTACATCCACTGATGTGAGCATGGTAATTATGTATGATCTGAAAAATTGTGTTATACTGAATTACTTTGGAACTCTGAAGTCTTGTGTGTTTTGATGCGAGTACCCAAACTGAACTCTTGTTTTCTGTGTCCCACAGGAACGCCAAGGACGTGTCAAGTAACAGTCACTGCTTTGGGCAAAAGACTGCAATGGCCCCTCTTTTCCCTTTCTACCCCCATCACATTCAGATATTTCAAGAAATTCTAAATGGGGTAAAAATTAACCAAGGACACACAAAAAAAAAACGAAATGAAGACTTTCTTGATTTCTTTTTACTTTAAAAGACTGACTTCGAACTTGTAGTAAAATAAAAAGAAATTATTATTCATAGGACTACAACTTTAATGCATAGCATCCTTAGGTGAACCCCCCCCCCCCATTCCACAACATATGCTTTTTTTTCTTACTCATATGCTCCCCCCTCCCCCGCCTGTTTTTACAGTCTGAAAACAAGTCTGTAATTCTTCTCATGCAAAATTCTAGTGGACATTTTTTGTGTCATCTACTACGGCTACTATTAGTGGCCAGAAGTCCATGCGGGTCATTATGTAAACTTCCTCCTCCTGTGGGAGATTAAATCATCCAATCAGGACGCAGAGGGTGGGGGGGGAGTCTCCTCAGTGGATAATTGTTGTAGTGGGTCCCATCATCGGTTCCTTCAAGAAGTTTCTTTTTCATATGCTTCCATCTGTTTATAAAGAAGAACTAAAACAAATGATTGAGATGACCTTATTTTTTTGTGTTGGCAGAGTGTATGGGGGGGGGGGGGGGGAGGGTGGGGGGGGGGGGGGTGAAAGCAAAAAGATTTGTTACGTTTAGCCTTGGTCATTGTATAATTTTATGTACAATTGTACAAAATTGGGCTATGTTTGCAGTCTTCAGAACTTATTTGCCCTCCTTTCTTGGACTGGTTTATTATTAATGTTTTTATTGGCTGCTTTCCTCCCGCCATTTTTGTTTCCTCTTCCTTCCGTTTTCTTAAAGACCGCGTCGACGCGAGAGGCCTTGCCCCCATTCTTTCTATTAATCAGTTCAAAGTAATAAATGTCGTATACTCAGCAAGAACTCGTGTGCATTCCCCTTGTTTGACTGTAAGCACTTTTCATGCTGTGCATCCTTTTTCAGATTTTTTTTTTTTTAAGGGTAACTGTTTTATTTGGTAAGGAAGCCATATCCCCCCCCCCTCCCACACACACACACTTAATTCTACCCCAAACATCCCTCTTTTACTACTAACCACTACTATCTCTTTCCACTGCCTGCTCTATCATAACACCACCACCCTTGCAGAATGTCAATGTTGGTGAAAACACTACTGGCTTTTCTCTGTGGTATAATAATAAAGTCAATCTTGCTATTTTCTCTTCTTGTAACTCAGCTGCGGGGGTGTTGGTAAGGGCTGCTTTGTTAATCTGTTATTAGACCAGCATACTCTTGAGTGGTGTCAGTAGGTGTTTGCAATGTGCAGCTGTGTTCTTGCTTGTGATCTTTTCATCGTGCTGAACTCTGCATCAACAACTACTAGATCTTGGGTCACTGTCAAGTATGTTACTGTTGAAACAGGCTGGTGGCATTGTAGAGAATTTCAGCCTACAATTGGATATTTCAGGCAAGTGAGATTTGGATTTTGTAATTGGTGATGCTGAACATGTAGGCCTATTTTTATGACTGCATCTTGCTGTTTTTAAATATGTTTGAAACAACCTGTATAGCATTAGCACAGACGTGAGAAACACGCTGTCCATATCTTGAATTCACTTCGGTGTAGTGTCACTCAACACGCATGCTTACGATAATCGGAATGCTATGTCTTGTCACTGACGTTATGGCCCAGAAATTAGACCTCATGTAGCTTATGGCATATTTACAGTACTTCAAATACTGTGAAAATATATCCATCTCACTGATCCATGAGCAACATTGTCAGGTTGACCAATCCATTTCTTTCAAATCAAGGTCTGGGCCCCCAAGATAGCATATGAATGCATCATAAGCGATGGCAAAATGCAGGAAATTAGCTTTACCGGTCGACTTTGGGCACATAAATGGTCCAACTCTTTCTCAAGTTTCTAACAGAAATGGGGTGTACCTTTTTGGTGGTTCATTGTGTCATTCTGGCCTTGCGCACTGCAACTGACACAGTTTGTTAGCGAAGCTAGCCACTTGTAGCTAGCCAGTAACTCCTTCAGTATGTSTTGACCTTATTTCACAGGATTTGATTTTGGACAGCTGTAGAGGTCAGTAAGAAATGGATCTTCTGCCACAGTGTTTTATTCATACATTTTTGTTTTTAGGTATTAAATGACTTGGTATGATGGTGCATCGATCAGTTTTAATGTTTAAAACCTTTGTTTTTTTCCCCAGAGTTTTTAAAGTAACTGGCCAGTGATTCCAGATTTCTATGAAATATGAGTGAAATTGTTTTCAAGCAGCTTTTCTGTGTTGGTACGGGGTGGGCGTATACCCCGGTGATTAAAAATATAAATGGGAGTATAGTGTTGATTGGCCAGCTCATCCTCAGTAGGATGACAASATTTTAAGGAAATGGCAAGTTATTTATATTTTTGTCTTTTGAGATACATTTTTATTTATTTTTTTAACACTTTAAAATTGTATGCTTTGGTCACAAGTATTGAATGGGTCAACAACTATTTGGGTATGTGTTAACTTTTAAAGTGTTATTTTCACTGGACTGTTACTTTAAAACTGCAAAATGTTTGCTTAACCTCATTGCAAAATGTGGTAGAGTAGCAGGAAATCAGCTTTAGAACTCATTATCCTTGCAGATTTCATGACCTGACGAACTAAAGCTATTCTGGGGGCAAAAGGAGGTGGGGGGGGGGGTGCTACTCAATATTAGGAAGGTGTTCTTATTGTTTTGTACACAGTGTACAGAATTTCGCATATTGTCACTGCATTGCTTCGCAACGTGAGTCCCGTTTTTTATGTAGTTTAGGTGACATCAACAGGATACTGATGATGAATCTGAACATTTAAGAAATATCTTTGTCAGAGGATAGATACTGCGCAGAYCACCTATTCATCCATCAACTCACGCGTCAGAGACTGCTTGAAGCCTTCAAACACTTTCTGATATAAGTCTATTTGGTTGTGTTTTGCACAGGCAGACCATTTCTGATTGGCAAAATATCATAATTGGACTGCCGCTCTAACCACAGCCTTTGTGTGCATTATGTTGAAACGTCTTATTTTCAGACGAGCACATTCACGGCAATTGCATTCCCTTGTTCCGAAGCAGAGCAATGCGCCCGTGGGGGATTTTAAAGCCCTGAACGACGCCTGACAGAAGACTCTTCCAGGCAGCGTGCCGCCCCAAGACCGGCGCCATTCTTAGCAAGCTAACTCTGCTAGCTAGTCTTGTAAGCTAGATGGTCATCAATACTGGTTGGTAGTTTGTACAACTGATGTGTGTAATTCTGTGACGTTTTATTTATAATTACAGAGTGGGTGAGCTCCAATCCTGACAGGCTGATCAGATTCCCTTTCAGTCTCAGCACTGGATCAGATTCCTTAGCAGCCCCCTGAAGCTGATAAGTCAGGATGCTTATGTATGATATTGTATGATATTTCATGAGCAAAGCACCTAGCAGTCAAAGGGCCTTATTGGCTGATGCATATTATCCCACTGGATCAAATATGCACTTTGACTGTTAAGAGCTTTGCTCATGAAACATACAAGCCAGCATCCTAACTTCAGCCTTTGAGGCTGCTATTTGAATCTGATCAGCCTGTCAGGAATGGAGCTCATCCACTTCTGAAATTTTAAATATATRCTACAAATAAATAATTATACACATCACTTATGCAAGCTAACAACCAACATAGATGACTATCTAGTTAGTTAGCTCACAAGACTTGCTGTACAAGTTACCTTGCTAAGCAGCCCCTCTTCGATTGGCTCTGGTCTTAGGAGTGAGTGGCATGCATCCTGTGAGACGGGCCGTCAGACAAGCTTCGTTTAGGGCTTAAATGCCCCACAAGCTTCTATCGCATAGAAAATGGCGGGTGAGCTAGATATACATAATGGCCACTGGGAGGCGACAAACATTTATTTTAGTCTGTTGTCATGCCCTGGGTCAGAATAATGGGAGTGCTGGAGACGAAACAGCCAGGCATTCTCTAGTCCAGGGATACTCAACGCTTACCCAATGAGGTCTGGAGCTTGCAGGTTTTCTGTTCTACCTGGTAATGAATTGCACACACCTGGTGTCCCATGTCTAAATCAGTCCCTGATTAGAGAGGAACAATTTTAAAAAATGCAGTTGAACTGGCTTTGAGGTCTGGAGTTGAGTTGGCTCTAGTCACCTGGTCATGCCAAGAATTCCCACTTTTTGAAAGAGACATTGGGCCACATTTTTATTTTAAAGCCATGAGTATCACAAATTAAATGAAGACATTGATTAGGAGTCAATTTCAGATAATGTTGTTTTGAGCGTGCAGCAGGCCTATGTAGAAATCTGAGGACGCTATTGAATATGACCCTTTCACTTCTTGATTTGTTCATCACGGGATGAGTTCTCATGTATGACAAATACACACCACGTGTGACTGTATTGCCTATGTTTTACTTGAGCTCGTCTGTTTATTGCCTTTCATTCGACGTAGGTAAGCAGTTCCTTGGGATTCCTCCTAGATGTCTTACTATGAGATGGCATCCAGACCTCCAMATTTCCACAGAGTTTCTTCTGAGTTTGACCGTGTGGAATATGGTGAGCAAGAGAGGAGGATGATGATGATATTGGTTAAAATACTAGTGTGCTGCCGGTCAGTCATACTCGTAGGCTAACTTGAGCCAAACCATGTAACTACGCAGTGCATCTGTATTCAGGACTAGGCTACATGATTCTGTTTGATGAAAAACTCGACACATTTTCACCTTAGGCTCATAATATTCCCATGAATCACTAGTCTGCAGTCGGCAATGAGAAAGTAGTTGTCAATGTTGTCCAGTCTCGCTGACGGAGGGGGTTACTTACGAGGGGGTGGGCGCTTGATGGCACGTGTCGCGGAGTCTGCGGTTGCTGCGTGAAACATGTAGCCCAAGKGGGCTTCCGATGACCCTTATCCGCTCCTCTCTGGGGATTCAATGGCCCTTGGTGGGATGCAAATGAAAGAGCGAGGGAACCTGGMCCAAAGAAAAGATGAAGGAGAAGAAAGGAAACTGGGGGGGGTCAGTGCTCATATATTAAACCACATAATAAAGAAAAAAATCTTAACAACCTTGCCTGTTGGGAAAAAGCTGTCTCGTTGTCTTCTGCTGTCGGATGAGGATAACTGCTCCTACTGAGTCTACTAGAGGGCCTTTTTGTCCCTCTATTTCTGTCAGTCTTTATTCCTTCTCTCTTGTCTTTATTTTAGCTACATGTGCACCTCTTTTTCTCATAGGTTATATCATTTTATTTGGTTGAATATTTCCTCATAGGGCCTCTCTTTTGTTACAATTTATAGGGTGGTGTTGGTTAGGTGTGTGTTCTCAAATCATGCAGTGTAAAAAATAAACCATGCTGTCTTTTATTTGTTAAATTGTGAAAATTATGTCGTACATCATGACACACAAAAAAAATCACACTTTATCTACATAGCCAACCCTTCCAACCCTTCCAACAAAGAACCATACATCTCTGCTTTGGAAAATGTGGGTGTTATAATAGGTCTATATTTACCACGGCTAAGGGCTGTTCTTAGGCTGGATAAAGCCATTAGCCGTGGTATTTTGTCCATATACTACAAACCCAGAGGTTCWTTATTGCTATTATAAACTGGTTATTATAAACCAACATAATTAGAACAGTAAAAATACATGTTTTGTCATACCTGTGGTATATGGTCTGATATACCATAGCTTTCAGCCAATCAGCGTTCGGGGCTCAAACCACCCAGTTTATAACTAGATTTTTTTACTAGAATTATAAACTGGGTGGTTGGAGCCCCGAGTGCTGATTGGCTGAAAGCTATGGTATATCAGACCGTATACCACAGGTATGACAAAACATGTATTTKTRCTGTTCTAATTATGTTGGTAACCAGTTTATAWTAGCAATAAGGAACCTCTGGGTTTGTGGTGTATGGCCAGTATACCACTGCTAAYGGCTGTGTCCAAGCACTCCACATTGCGTTGTGTGGAGAATAGCCTTTAGCGGTGTTATATTTGCCATTTACCGGCACCCCCTTGGGCCTTATTGCTTAATTMTAGGTTTATATAGTCAATATGAATAATCCAGTCTTGACATTCCATACAGACTATAAATAAAATAGACAATACATTTCCATGCCAGTTGAGCATTCTGGAGACTGCAGTTAATTTATAGGCTAAAATACAAAATCAGTAGCCTAATCATCTGAAGATGAAATCCCAAGTATAGTTCTTCAGTTGAAGGGTCTATTATTCTGAAATGGATTGTAGGCTACTGGAAACCGTATAAAAACCTATTTCCTGTTTGGACAATATTGAATATGATAGGCTATTTTTATAACATACAGGCCTACATTGTACATTTTTTTAATTTTTTTTTTTAATAATGTGGTTATGAAATTGTTTTAAATTGCTCAGGACCATTATTATTTGTACTTTGTAATACAAGGTCAGGTTAAGCATATTTTATGGCTGTTTTGTTAGATCGTTCCTTTCGTGCTCAGCCACCACCACACGTTCTGCACCTGATTATAATAAAGGCATCCATCTACTTCTTTATTACGCTTCGCCATGTCTAAACCCGACCCCAGTTTACATCTCAAAATTGTTACTTAGTTATTTCGCTTCTTGTCAGCACAGGCCTAAGCGTGATACCATTTTGATGTGTAGATTCAGTAGCCTAAGGAATTGTTCTTTCTGAAAAAGTWTTTCACAAACAAACAAAAAAGATAGTTTGATTTGAGGGTACGTTATAGGAGAACTGAGAATATGGTTCTCCAATATATTCTCTTAAACTGCACTGAAATATATTATTATTTAGGGCAATTTAAGTGATTTTAAACGTCACACTTTTCTCTTATGTTTTATCACAAATTCGACAAAGCTATAGTCCTATCGTCATTTTCGTCATGGTGTGCTCTGATGATGCGCTTCTTCTGGGCTAGGCTACTTCTTCGAAAGTAAATTTTAAAGACACTATTAGGCTACCTATTGACCTGGATGTCATATTTTCAATTTAATTAGGTTTACATTAATCCAATAGCCCTAACTCATCTTTCTCTACACGCTGGGCATTTTTTTAAATGGCTGTAACCTATATATACTAAGTGTGCACCACAAAATATGTTATATTTGTGGCCCATGTGTAGGGTACTTGTATTTTTGCTTTTTGCCTGTTCTTTTAATTTGAATCAGCAAATTATGGTCCCCTGCCCCATGAGACCTTATCTTCAAATACCATCCCTTTAGTTTTGCATYGGGGAGGGAAAGGCTTTAATTCTGCCATATAGGGCTGACAATCAGTTGGCCCAGTGTGCTGTGTCAATAGGCCTAATCATTTATTTCCACTTTTGCATGATCCATTTTCAACAATACACCCAAAACATCCAATCTGCTGCATTTATTGTCATAAAGCCGRCGTTAAATATCCCCGCCTCGTCCCTCCTAAAAGAGCAGACCGTCGTTATGACAAAAGAGCCTTTATCCTTTTTATGCAGTTTTTTTTTCTTCCGCCATAATCATCGGTCAACTGCTTACCACATCAAGGGGTCAATACCAGTGACACCTTATTGTCCTCTGTTTATTCTATTGTCCTTTCAACAGTGTTTGTAACATGCATAATGAAGTCTAGGCTGAACACGTGGGCCTGTTTCCCGCCTTTATCTCTCGCAACAGGGCGTCTCTATGGATTCTAGAAAAAAGTAGGTCCTTAAAGGCGATTAGACGGGCTAATATTTACGTAAACCTCCGTTTTAAAAAAAAATTGTGAAATCGTTTCCCTATGTATTTATTAAATTGCTTACCATTTKAAACGAGGCACACATTTATAATGAAATTGTAGGCAATCGTGTATTTAGAGATTTCATCTCAATGTACTTGAATGTTGGAAGTATCTGTCCTGGTTGTTTTCAGCGTTTAGCAAATGTCTGCCTTCTATGTCTTTTGAGCACAGGTAGGCCTAAATATGAAATATATTGTAATTCGTAGGCTACTGATGATAGGGTCACAAAATATGTGTACATTAAAATGTTTTGTACCGTTTGTGTTTTGATATCTGATTTTGTTTGTATTTTGCGTCGCTTTATGCAGATGACTCCTACTGCAACATGTTCAAATCTAGGTCAGCCCTCAACATCGGTGGCGCTTGCTTTGCACGTCAGTTATATTTTAAAATGTAGTTGTGTATTTAATTGGGAAATAATACATAGGACTATTTCCTTCTGAATTGCTGGTGTTGGCGCCCCAAGCTAGTTCACATCAAAGCAGTTGGTGTCTTTCATGCGCTCTAGTCCAGGCCTTAGTTTTCTTGGAACAATTTGGAAAATGTACAACATGTAACAAACAGCAGTGTCTCTCTCTCGACATGGCTGCTTTATTAAGGATACTTACAATGAACAAAAATAGAGGTTATAATTTCAATATTTGATCATCCAAAATGCAAGGGCAGTGCTGTGAGCTGGTGCCTGTATGGGATAAATTGAAGATGAGTGTTCTATGAGCCAAACGTAAGTAGATTCACCAACCAGTTCTCTTTTTAAATCAATTTGGGTACTACACTGGTTTACTAAATCCTTTCRACCATTAGTTTCCCAACAACTAGGGCACAGTTGGCTAGGCTACTCCACTGTCATTCTAAATCCTATGAGCACTCGTTCTAGTTGGGACAGGGGCACTGAAACATCAGGCATCATTTGAGTGT
>NW_019944769.1:16311-18276 GCF_002910315.2 Salvelinus sp. IW2-2015 | reverse complement strand
CCTGCCTGCCTGCCTGCCTGCCTGCCTGCCTGCCTGCCTGCCTGCCTGCCTGATGGGGCACATGTACCTTGGATGCATGTGGATGCTTATGCATAAACAAGGCCTTTTGATTTCCACTTCCTGCCACATGGTCCACGGCTACACTGACCCTAACCCTGGCTTGAACCCTCTGTTAATTTGGCGATGGCGGTACCCTACGTATCTCTCTCTGTCTCTCTCTCTGCTACTAGATGTTTATCTGTTTATCCCTGGTTCAGCTCGCTGGTCTCTCAGGTGAGTAAGAGTGTGACGTCCATGGCTCCTCTCTTGGCATTCACCGCGTGCCTTAATTGTATTGAAATTAAATCAAGGTCCACTGTGAACACAAAGAGCTCAAACCCAAGTTCCAACCTCMTCTTCTCCTTTTCATCCTGTCTGTCCCTGTAGCTCGCTATCACTCTGTTGTTCGTTCGCCTTTTCGCTTCACGTTCGCGTTCTCTCCTTTTCGCTTCACGTTCACTCTCCTTTTAGCACCTATTTTCTTCTCTGTCTTATGTAGAGGATTGTCTGCATTGCACCCCTGCTGCCACTATGTGCACCAATTCTAGTACTTCTAGTCAGTCCTCTCTGGTTTAGTCCACCCGTACTCATGTGGTTTGACTCATCCCTCTCTCTCCTCTCCTCTTCAGCTGTCCTCGTGGCTCTGGCGCTGTTATGCGGTCACGTCGAAGCACATCGCAAGATAATCCCGTGCAAACATACACGCAGCCCCTTGGAACACGGTAAAAACAAGGACTCACTTCTATACACACATACATGCAGAGATACAGAGTCTATACGTATGCCCATACCGCTGCCTGCGGCACGTGTGTTGGTGTATGTATGTATGTATGTATGTATGTATGTATGTATGTATGTGTGTATGTATGTATGTATGTGTGTATGTGTGTGAAGAAGCGAATCCAATAACACCTGTATAGAAAGGAAAACAACGATACATCCAATTAAATAAACATTCATACTGTTTTCACAATCAGATTTTATCCTGTTACTGCTATAGCAAATAATTTAATGCACCAAAGAGAGATGGAGAGAGAGAGAGAGAGAGAGAAATGTACCTTTGTTGTACCATACAGCTAGAGAGCAGCCTTGGTACCTGCTTGCTAGTTCATTCCTGCAGTCAGACCTTGCTCGTACTGTAGTAGCATAACAAAGGATGACGACACACACTGTATATGAAATAGCAAGATGGGGATGCTAATCTATAAGCTATAAGTGTTATCCTTAGCGATAGGATTGTAGTCCATGGTCCACGTAAAGGTGTTAGTAAGCATGTAGACAAGCATTTAGTTACAGCTGCATCACTCTCTCTGTCCTATTCCCTCCCTCTCATCTCTCTCTCGCCCTCGCTCTTTCTCTCGCTCTCTCTCTCTCTCAATCTCTCTGTCTCTCTCTCTGTCTCTCTCTGTCTCTGTGCATAAGCACAGAAAGAAAAAACACAAAAGTGAAACAACAAGATACTTTAAAACCACCGTCCTCAATTAAATGACTACATAGGAATAAATGAATAAATATCATGTGATATCAAACCGAAAGGAAACTGATAATAGACTGAATGCACCAGACTCAAAGATCCATATCTGGCACTTAGTGATCATATACAATTCCTTTTTCTTTAAATCTTGATTAATGCACTCGATTCCATTTGGTTTAGAATATCAGGCAGGAGGAGAAGACAGTCGGTTTCAGATAATATCAGATAATATCCTACTGGAGAAAAAGCGGTGAGAGAGCAGAGTATTTCCTTCATATCCCGGGTTCCTCCGGTTGTGGAGCGTCTCTGTCCTGTGATGCTCCATCTGGGGCGGGAGTAGAAGGGGTGCACGGGGGCTGGGGTAGGGGTGCAGGGTGCTGCTGGAGGGGGTCTGAGTGGATGGGATGCAGGCAGGTGTCCCGCATGCAGTCAGGGTTAGAAAGGAAAGGGTA
>NW_019944769.1:10305-16110 GCF_002910315.2 Salvelinus sp. IW2-2015 | reverse complement strand
GTAGGAAAAGAGGAAGATGAGGATATTTCATTCGTAACCCCCCCCTAAAAACACAAAAATCCTCCCCTTTCCCCCCGCCTAAAAAAATCCATTTGCTTTCTGCTCGTAGGACAAACCAAAGAAAAAAATTCCCAAAATGTCTATATATATATATAATAAAACATATATAAACCCAGAGAAAGTGTTGTATATATATTATTATATAGAAGGATCCAAGGGAAGAGGGAAATGGAGGTCATGCGACTCGCTCACACACAGACACACTGCGCACAGCCCAGGCACAGGGCTTCAATTTATGCTCTCTGTTTGACACCACCCCCACCCACCCTCACTCCACACACACACACACACACACCACACACACACACCACACACACACACACACACACACACACACACACAACAACACCAACACACACACAAACACACACCACAACACACCACTGCCACCGTCGGTGCATTTCTGCCCCTGTCCCATCCTGGATGAGATGCGTGGCACAGCTGATCTGTGCTGAGGGATTAGCCAACGGGTCCAGCTGGCAGGGATTAGTAGGGGGAGGCCCTAACGCCCAGGCTGGAACTGTCCTGGACAAACACACACACACTCCGTGTCGGGGGGGGGGGGGTCGATGGTGATGCGGTAGGCTGGCTCACGCAATGTTGATGAATGGTAAATGTATGTAAATGTAGCAGAGGGGAGTGTGTCGAGGTGAGGGGGGGGGGGGGGGGCGTCTGTCAATGCAAAAGGGCCCCCCTGTCACTCCGTCCCTCTCAGCCATTTGCTCCTCTCTCTGTTGATAATAATACCAGCACATTGTTTTGGACCTTGCTAAACTCCTTAGCTCAAGAATAGTGGCCTATTTAAGGTTTGCCATTTACCCATCTACTGCCGTGTAGTATTTTTGTTAATCCCAAATATTCATATTGCCAATGTAATTGTGTTATTGCTCGACATATTTTAATAATTGGTCGTGTTGACTTGTTTTTAAGTCTAATTCCATAAAAATAGACCACGGCTGAGAATATACTTCAAAGGTCTCGTATTACGTATCAGACAGCTACATTTGAATAATTTACATATATTTATTTGTGCCAAACACCAATGCACGGGCGGACAATACATGCATTCTTGACATTTTCTCTTTCTTAGAAATGATATTGCAGCGGTGCATAACCAACAGCAGYTGCTTGTTTACTTCCTTTGCAGTGTTATAATAATAATGTATTACATTTGTAAAAGCACTTTTCATTATACCAGAATAATCTCAAAGTGTTCGGGGGATGAGAATGAATTATGATTTAAATGGAAAAATGACATTCTATTTTATTTTTACTTTTTTTTGCATATAGACACGTACACATGCAAACACACCACACACAGCTTCCTTCCACGTGTCATTTTAACAGTTGGTTKGTGGTGGTGGTGGAAAACGTAGAATGTTTTAGGTCATTAGTAGTATGTTCTGTTGGAAGGARACATCAACCCTGTGTAGGCTCAATTGCCCCGTAGCATTTTGAAACACATTTCCCCCACAACCTGTGATCTCCATTTTTGGGGGGGGGCAAGGAGAAAATCCCTCTCGTTGTCACGCTAAATTGTGTGTATTTAGATKAAAATTAAATGACTTAGAATTTGTGGCGTTGAAAATATTATACCACCCTAAAGAGAGCCTGTAACTGTCAGGTATCAGAGTTAAATTCAACTGCTTCTCCACACCCCTCCATTTTGTTTTATTCTGTGTTTTGTGAGAGCTATTCTATGTGTTGGTCCTCAGGCTGTCACCATGGGGTCAGATCTTTAGGAGACAGAGACCGAAGGTACACAAAGCACACCACTTTATAAAGGGCTTGGGTTAAATACAGAAGACACATTTCAGTTGAATGCATTCAGTTGTACAACTGACTAGATATCCTCCCCCCTTTCCCTTTATTCAGTCTCTCATTCATTCTCCATCTTACTTGTACACACACACACACACACACAAACACAGATTATACACCTATACTTTTGTTTGCAGACACATAAACATATGCTATGCATTACACATTTATACACACACACACACACACACCGGCATCGAGAAAGACTCCCGTACAATCATCGGGACGTTCTAAGCGGCCTTGCAGGCAGAAGGTATCAGGGTTTAATGGTGAACGTATCCAGTCACACATGGAATAGCCATTGGAAATGTTGAGGTCTTTTCAAATGAACAGAGCTTTTTGCGTTACCGAGAGGTTTGGAGTGGGCCGATAGGGAAAGCATGTGTTGTTCGAAACTTATTGAGGAGCAGAACGGAGCAGTGCATTATTTGACGTCCAAACTAAAATGTGTGAATCTTTGTTGAGGGTTTTAGGCATCGTTATCGCACTTTATGGAGAGAGTAAACATATGCATTCTGTCATTTCCGTGTGTGAACGCATGTCACACAGTGGTGTATGTTTACAAATAAATGTTTCATATTAATGCTTCCAAAGTAGTGCACTACATAGGGAATATGCACTACATAGGGAATAGGGTTTGTGATGAAGCCCAGTTCCCTACTACACAGTATAGCTTCCAGAGGACTGCTCCCCCACATTAAAGATGCAGTGTGTTTACAGTAGGCCTATATCTAACCTACTTCCTCCATGGCTCTCCCACATTAAAGATGCAGTGTGTTTTACAGTAGGCCTATATCTAACCTACTTCCTCCATGGGCTCTCCCACATTAAAGATGCAGTGTTTTTACAGTAGGCTATATCTAACCTACTTCCTCCATGGGCTCTCCCACATTAAAGATGCAGTGTGTTTTACAGTAGAGCCTATATCTAACCTACTTCCTCCATGGCTCTCCCACATTAAAGATGCAGTGTTTTTACAGTGGGAAAATATCTACCCTTTGCCAATTATCTCTCATGGGTGTGTGTGTGTGTGAGTGGCCTATATAATGTGAGTGATAATGTTTCTTGTGTACGTGTGGTGTATACATGTGGCACATAATTGCATGTGTGCGTACATGCTTGCGTGTGTATGAGCCCATGCCGTGTGTGTGTGTGTGTTACAGAGAGGATGAGAAGATTTAGTATTTTGTCACATCTCGGCTATCCTATCCTCCCATCCTCCATTTTCCTTTTTTAGGGCTCCTCCTTCATGGCTTGGTAATCTGATGGGGAGATTAGCCGTAGGCAGCATTTGGGTCGGATTATAGTCTCATTAGAAACGACTGGTGTTCCCCAGTCACTGTTATACGTGTTAATGTGGCATTACACAGATTTAAGTCTATTTTTGTAGGCCATTTTGTACCAACATGCATTCGCCAACTCGTAGGGAAGAACAGATTTGAGTTTTATGAGTTGCGTGTTTGTTTGTGTCTGTGGGTAGCTGCTGGCATTGCTCCGCTCCAATCATCTATTTATTCTGACATTTTGTTCTAATCCAAACAATTATGTCTTAAATTCCCTTTTCATTTAATACATTTATAATACTGTATGTACGTGATTATCATTTAATGATTTATTTTGACATGATAATTGTTTTTTGTGAAGTCCTGTAGTATTTTAGGAAATTATTTTTTCTCAATTTTATAAATATTTTAGTAAATTAGTAAATTAATGCATGTAAAAAAATGTATAGGCCTACTATAAAATGTTGAAATATTAGCATTAAGGAAAATACGCTATTTGATGAAGAAAATGTCCCTGGTTAAATATAAAGCTGTTTAGTAACGCTAAACCATCATGTATGATAACATCCTTTCAGCAGATATAATATTACATGCATACTGTATATTTATGTATATTTATATATATGTGGGTATTTATCTGTGTGTATGTAGTATATATATATATTTACAAAATAATATGTGGGGGATTGGAAATGATGCAGAAAATTACGTTGATGGAAGCTACAATCTATCTGCAATATGAAAGCTGATTTACCCCCCTACATTTAAAAAAATAAAAAAATAACTAACATGCTGATTTGCCCCGCCAAAAATAAATAATAAAATGAACATGCTGATTTTGAAACAGAGGTTTGACATTATTCTTTGTAGAATTTCATCTACCTGTGCTGTACAAATAATAATCTCACTGTGRTATGTCCTCCACTCATTCTAGATCCTATTCCTTACGCTCTCCTGCAATTTCACGTGATAAACATGCCTTTTCAATATGAATCTCTCTCAGCGTTAACAGGAGACCACCAATTTACACMTTTATACCCATAAAGCAATTTTCCCGACGACGTCATCAAGGTTTGTAGTTGTACTGATCGCAGGTGATTCTGAACGATACTTCCCCATGGCGATGCAAATACAGCAGCTTTATGGCCACCTCTGAACGCTGTGCTCTGTCGCCTTCCCAGATAAGCTCCGACCAGCAGTAGCTGACTGGAGAGTACAGTGGGATTTGGCCTGCGTCTTCTGTATAAGTTTCTTCTGCTATGATGTATAGGTGGATAGGAAGACATTTTAAAGTGTGTGTGGTGTGTGTGTGTGTGTGTGTGTGTGTGTGTGCGTGAGTAAAGCATGTTTGTGTATACATGTGTGAAGCGTGTGTGTGCGTGCATGAATGACGCTTGTTCGTGCGTGTGTGTGTGTGTGTGTTTTGAAGTGAGCGGTAAGGAACAGGTGGAGGTGACAGTAGCCTTGTCCCTCTATCTGGTACACAACATAGACCATTATGGCTGATGGCAGCATTTGGTACTGTGTCTGCAGGAGCACGAACACGCGTGTGCACTGCCTACTCATGATTAGCTCTGTTTGCACACACACACACACGTCACAGCCTCACACACACACTGACATACACACACATTGTGCTGACAGTTTCACTGATTAAAACCCACTAGATTAGGTGACATACGTACAGAGGTAGAAGGTCAAATCAGTGTGTCTCTGTGTTTATGTACACTATCTGTTTATGTGTGTGTGCACACGCTCATTTCAGCTCCAGTGTGTTACAGAGCAGTTAATTGTGGACAGATCGATGGCCTTGACTCTGTCGGGTCAGACACTGATGTGCTCCAATGACCAGAATATCACTTTCAATTTCATTGGAGAGAGCTGGAGCTACAGACTGACTGAGTGCTGTGTGTGTTTGTGTGTGTGTGTGTGTTGCTGTGTTTGTGTGTGTGTGTGGTAAGTATCCTAAAATGGTTAAAATGACTATTCGTCTATATTACGGGTGAGGGTTTTAGCCCTGAATCTACTGTATTTACTGTTAACATTGAAGAAAAATATAGAGATACAGTTACTAGATAGTGTCAATACATTATTACCAGTACCAGCTACTGAGTCGCTAGCTGGTGATAAGGACTCCTACTGAGTCGCTAGCTGGTGATAAGGACTCCTACTGAGTCCCTAGCTGGTGATAATGACTCCTATGCTAGGGACTCAGTGGAGTCCTTTCAGCCAGTCTTATGGACTCAGTAGGAGTCCTTATCACCAGCTAGGGACTCAGTAGGAGTCCTTATCACCAGCTAGCGACTCAGTAGGAGTCCTTATCACCAGCTAGCGACTCAGTAGGAGTCCTTATCACAGCTAGGACTCAGTAGGAGTCCTTATCACCAGCTAGGGACTCAGTAGAGTCATTATCACCAGCTAGGGACTCAGTAGGAGTCCTTCTACGCTAGGGACTCAGTAGGAGTCCTTATCACCAGCTAGGGACTCAGTAGGAGTCATTATCACCAGCTAGGACTCAGTAGGCTATTATCACAGCTAGGCTCAGTAGGAGTCCTTATCACCAGCTAGCGACTCAGTAGGAGTCTTATCACCAGCTAGGGACTCAGTAGGAGTCATTTATCACAGCTAGGGACTCAGTAGG
>NW_019944769.1:7995-10280 GCF_002910315.2 Salvelinus sp. IW2-2015 | reverse complement strand
TAGGAGTCTTATCACCATAGACTCAGTAGGAGTCCTATCACCAGCTAGCGATCTCAGTAGGAGTCCTTATCACCAGCTAGGACCAGTAGGGATGTCATTATCACCAGCTAGGACTCAGTAGGATCCTCTATCACTACTAGGACTCATAGGAGTCCTTATCACCAGCTAGGGACTCAGTAGGAGTCATTATCACCAGCTCTGGACTCAGTAGAGTCATTATCACCAGCTAGGACTCAGTAGGAGTCCTTATCACCAGCTAGCGACTCAGTAGAGTCTCTAATCACCAGCTAGGATCAGTCTAGCTGGTGATTATAGCATCTATATCTGCTCATGTTGGCCTGAATGGTCTATCCACAGAACTAGCCACATCACACACCTTCTCCCTGCTTTAAGAGTTCCACCCTCCCTAAACACAACAGTCAGAGAGATGATCCTGGGGTGTATTAATTTGTGCACACCGAGAATTTCTGTTGGACAAATCAAGTATTTTCCTTGACCGTTTCATTATGTTTGATTACCCTTTTGTTCCTTTTGGTTCGTGGTAAATACACCCCTGATGTTAAGGGGGACCAACCGCTTGATGCACGAGGCATCTCTGACAGAGCTTCCCCAAACTTCCCTCTGGCTCTGCATCATTCTGCATTCAGCATGACCCACTTCCCCCCCCTCTTCCACCCCCCTCTTTTTCTCAAATAAATCGCTCGGTGACCTACTTGTGATTTTGCACCATTTTCTGTTTACGTACTATTCAGTAGTACTCAGTACTATTCGGTAGTGTTCTGCTGGGCAATATCATACGGAATTCAAGTGTAATACCATGATCTAAAATAATCCGTGTTAAAGAGAACATATGCACAAGATGTATCCATGTGTGTTGAAGAATTCTGAAAGTATGAGACTCACTGAAATGTATTATCATATCAGCTTGTTATTCTTCATCTGGAAATGGTGGTGGAGTTAGTTTACAGTGTTATTCATAGGCAATACATTTTCCCTTTTCCATAGGATAATTCACCTACAGTATGTTAAAGGTGCAGAAATTGATCCGCCATTTCCTGGTTGCTAAAATTCAAATAGTTTCAGTTTGTGACCAAAACAAGCACCATCTAAACCGCTGTGAAATATATTTTCCATAACCAAAAATATTGTATTTTCAGCTGTTTGAAGCCGGTGAACAAAACTGAAAGTAAAAGACACAAAAACTAAACCTAAAAACGAGAAGCATAGAAATAGCGCATGTAGAACAGATCTACCGCTTCTTATACTTGTTTTCAATGAGAATGACAGATCTATAACTCATATTTCTATGTGCATTTGGTCGGGTCACCCAAAAAGTGACACATTGCAGCTTTTAAAAACCATTACATAACAGTGCTGGTTATGCTGTAGCTACCACTGACAGTATCAACCTGCCTTCTATCATAGCCTATGTCACAGTGCTGGTTATGTTGTAGCTACTGTTGGCGTCAACTAGGGGTCATGATAGGGGCTGCACCAAATGTTCTATGTATTATTATAATTGATTATGCTTATGTCGTATTAACAGAAGTTGAATGGTTATAAGACCCGTCCCTCCTTACATTTATAGGGTCCTAGACTACAGATCAACAATATATAATATATATATATACATTATGAGGTTTAATATTGTTTCACAGTTATTTTCTAGTCTTTGCCTCTTATAAAGAAACAGTCTGAGAGATGTGTGAATTATTTAAGTCAAACCAGGGGGTCTGTGAGAAAAGCACCTCAAAGATAAACACAGAACCCTGCAGGGGAGTGAAAGAGATATGAGACTAGTCAGACATACCTCTATAAATCAACTTGGGGGAGTAGACATTTACTGCTGAGGCCTAAGAAAACACTGGAACTATTGTATGTCTTGTAAGTTTGTATAGCTGTGTATGCATGGGCTTGGTCTGATGAGTAGAAGGTAATGACGTATACAGTGACATCACAAGGGCTGGACTTCGGGTTTGATAAAATAACTTGGGACTTTTCCTATTTTGCAGAATTCAGGAGAGACGTCAGTTGTATGTGTGATGTTTGATCTTTGACTTCTGTCTACAGCTGTATGTTGATTAAAATTGTTCTGATTCATAAGTTCACATTTTGAGTGTTCCTTATTTGTTAAGTAAATAAAACRGAGCACAGAAAAGTGGAACCAACACTACCACCGACCGTATCAACCTGCCTTCTATCATAGCCTATGTCACAGTGCTGGTTATCCTGTAGCTACTACCAACAGTATCAATCTGCCTTCTATCATAGCCTATGTCACAGTG
>NW_019944769.1:0-7509 GCF_002910315.2 Salvelinus sp. IW2-2015 | reverse complement strand
TTCACAGCTGGTATCCTGTAGCTTACTTACCAACAGTATCAATCTGCCTTCTAATCATAGCCTATGTCACAGTGCTGGTTATCCTGTAGCTTACTACCAACAGTAACAATCTGCCCTCTATCATAGCCTAAAGTAGGTTAATGTGTTTTTAAGTTGTAGTAGGCCTATAGCAGGGTTTCCCAACCTACAGGGAGGAGAGGAGAGGAGCGGAGGGGGGGAGAGGAGCGGAGGGGAACGGGAGGGCAGGAGGAGGAGGAGAAGGGAGGAGAGGAGGGAACGGGAGGAGAGGAGGGAACGGGAGGAGAGGAGGGAACGAGAGGAGAGGAGGAGAGGGGAGGAGAGGGCACTAGGGACGTGGCCGACCCTGATTGATTGGAATCAGAATCCATATGACCGCAATTAAATGTAATCCATTAACTGTCTATCTCTCCTCTCTGTGTTCACCCATGCTCCTTCTTATCATCCCTTGTTCTCACTCTCTGCTTTTACCTCAAAGTATTACATAAAAAAGAAACGTCCCTTTTTCAGGACCCTGTCTTTCAAAGATAATTTGTAAAAATCCAAATAACTTCACAGATCTTCATTGTAAAAGGTTTAGACACTGTTTCCCATGCGTGTTCAATGAACCATAAACAATTAATGAACATGCACCTGTGGAACGGTCGTTAAGACACTAACAGCTTACAGACGGTAGGCAATTAAGGTCACAGTTATGAAAACTTAGGACACTAAAGTTTTAGTGCCCTTTCTACTGACTCTGAAAAACACCAAAAGAAAGATGCCCAGGGTCCCTGCTCATCTGTGTGAACGTKCCTTAGGCATGCTGCAAGGAGGCATGAGGACTGCAGATGTGAGATGCCTAAGACAGCACTACAGGGAGACAGGACGGACAGCTGATCGTCTTCGCAGTGGCAGACCACGTGAAACAACACCTGCACAGGATCGGTACATCCGAACATCACATCTGCGGGACAGGTACAGGATGGCAACAACAACTGTCCGAGTTACACCAGGAACCCACAATCCCTCCATCAGTGCTCAGACTGTTCGCAATAGGCTGAGAGAGGCTGGACTGAGGGCCTGTAGGCCTGTTGTAAGGCAGGTCCTCACCAGACATCACCGGTAACAACGTCACTTTCTTTTGGTGTTTTGGTGGTCGAATTGCTGCAAAGAAACCACTACTAAAGGACTCCAATAAGAAGAAGATACTTGCTTGGGCCAAGAAACACGAGCAATGGACATTAGACCGGTGGAAATTTGTCCTTTARTCTGGAATCCAAATTGTAGATTTTTGGTTCCAACTACCTTGTCTTTGTGAAACGCGGATGAGCTCCGCATGTGTATTTCCCACCGTAAAGCATGCAGGAGGAGGTGTKATGGTGTGGGGGTGCTTTGCTGGTGACACTGTCTGTGATTTATTTAGAATTCAAGGCATACTTAACCAGCATGGCTACCACAGCATTCTGCAGCGATACACCATGCCATCTGGTTTGGGCTTAGTGGGACTATCATCTGTTTTTCAACAGGACAATGACCCAACACACCTCCAGGCTGTGYAAGGGCTATTTTACAAAGGAAGAGGGTGATGGAGTGCTGCATCAGATGACCTGGCCTCCACAATCACCCGACCTCAACCAAATTGAGATGGTTTGGGATGAGTSGGACCACAGACCACGGAAAAGCAGCCAWCAAGTGCTCAGCATATGTGGGAACGCCTTCAAGGCTGTTGGAAAAGCATTCCAGATGAAGGTGGTTGAGAGAATACCTGGAGTGTGCAAAGCTGTCATCAAGGCAAAGGGTGGCTAATTCTTTGGTTACTACATGATTCACGTCATTCAGAAAATCCTTTCCTGTATCTGCTGATGTAGTGCGACAATGTCCCCTCATAACTTAACAGCTAGACATAAGATGTGCAGCAAACAACTATTATGGATAATTACTGAAGAACCTCGTTAACGACTGTATAGATTTTTGTGTTATTAATCAGGTTAAAGTTATACTTTCTGTTCGAAGCATTGGATTTTGCAGTCACATAAATTATTATGAATGACTTTTTAACAGCTCCAAACAGTTGCCCACGAYAAGAAATGCTGACTGGTACCYCAGTTTATAGAAATATCCATATACTGTATAAACAAATTAGATTTTTAAAATGTTTTTATGTCTACTGCCTTTGATTGTTCGCCTACTGTTTGGCCGCATGATCTTATGAGCCTAATGCATTAGTAATTTATGATACACTCTGGGATTCCACTATAGAGATTCTACATTTGTTTACTATGAAATTAAATCAATTGTTATTTGTCACATGCGCCGAATACAACAGGTGTAGACCTTACAATAAAATGCTTACTTACAAGCCCTTAACCAACAATGAATACAACAGGTGTAGACCTTACAATAAAATGCTTACTTACAAGCCCTTAACCAACAATGAATAAAACAGGTGTAGACCATAATTTGCAAATAAATTCATAAAAAATCCTGCAATGTGATTTTCTGGATTTTTTTTCTTCTCATTTTGTCTGTCATAGTTGAAGTGTACCTATGATGAAAATTACAGGCCTCTCTCATCTTTTTAAGTGGGAGAACCTGCACAATTGGTGGCTGACTAAATACTTTTTTGGCCCCACTTACATGTAGTAGAGGGTAAAGTGACTATGCATAGATATAAACAGAGAGTAGCAGCAGTGTAAAAATGGGGGTGGGGGGGGGGTCAATGCAACTAGTCGGTGGCATTTGAATAGCTGTTTAGGAGTCTTATGGCTTGGGGTAGAAGCTGTTTAGAAGCCTTTTGGACCTAGACTTGGTGCTCGGTACCGCTTGATCTTTGCGGTAGCAGAGAGAACAGTCTATGGAAGGCGTGTGAGTCCTCTGTTCGGCAATTTTTTGGGCCATCCTCTGACACCCAGCCTGGACAGAGCTTGTCCCCAGTGATGTTACTGTGGGCCATACGCACTACCTCTGTAGGGGCTTGCGGTCGGAGGCCGAGTAGTTGCCATACCAGGCGGTTGATGCAACTAGTCATGTGGTGATGCAACCAGTCAGGTGCTTTGATGGTGCAGCTGATATAACTTTTAGAGGATCTGAGGACCCCGATGCCAACATCTTTTCAGTCTCCTGGAGGGGAATAGACATTCGTGTCTCTTCGATGACAGTCTTGTGTGTTTGGACCATGATAGTTTTGTTGGTTGATGTTCGACACCAAGGAAACTTGTGAAGCGCTCAACATATGCTCCAACTACAGCCCTGTCGATGAGAATGCGGTGTGCTCAGTGCCTCCTTTTTCTGGTAGTCCACAATCATCTCCTTTGGTCGTTGATCACGTTGAGGGAAGGGTTGTTATTCCTGGCACCACCTGGCCAGGTTCTCTCTCCTCCCTATAGGTTTGTCTCATCGTTGTCGCTGAATGAGTATCAAGCTCAAGAGGTATTTATTTTTCTGCACGCTAAATGGAACACTGACCTACATATTTCTCACTGTATCTCTCTCGTTCTCTCTCTGTCTCTCTCATCTCTCTCTCTGCTCTCTCTCTCTCTCTCTCTGTCGTCTCTCTCTGTTCAGTCTCTCGTCTCTGTCTCTCTCTCTGTCTCTCTCTCATTCTCTCTCTCTGTCGCTCTCTCTCATTCTCTCTCTCTGATTGCTCTCTCTCTGTCTCTCTGTCTCTCTCTCTCTCCTTGTCTCTCTGTCTCTCTCTCTCATTCTCTCTCTCTCTGTCTCTCTCTCATCTCTCTCTCTCTCTCTCCTAACTGAGTGCCTCTCTTCAACTGAAAGCGTAGCTCTGCTTCTAGGAGAATTTGCCATTTATTAAAAAAGGACTGTATAGTGGTTTTGTAGCGTACTTCTTTTGCTTCTCCTCTTCTCCACTCTCCACATCCCTTCTTCTTACTCAGGCCTAGCAGGTGTCCACTTTAGTCCCTTGGGCAGCGATCTGTCACGGAACCCACACGACTAGAGATCGCCAAGCGACATCATGGCAATACGTGATCATGGCGCTGGGAGATTGGGCGGATCTTTGGGGGGGGGGGGGGAGTCATTTGTAGACCATCACAATTCCTTGGTGTGTGCAGTCCATCGGAATTGAGCACATACACACACTTAGTGTACATGCATGCACCTGTGCTCAGACACACACTTACACTTGCATCCCCATGTTACACCCAGATGGCATTTTAGTTTGTAATCATCATAGTTTGTTCCCAAGGTCTGTGTGTATTTCATCCAGATCAGAAACCGATACAGTATTTGCCATAGGTCCTGTAGAGTTTCTACTGGAGTGGGTCAACTGGTCTGTGATTGGCCGAGGAGGGCTTTGCCAGGGTGGAAAATTTGGCTTTAACCGCAGGCTCAGAGTCTGTGTGATTAGAGGGGAGTCAGTCACTAAAAAGGATTTCACCCAAAGCCTCTTTCCAAAGAGGAGGGAGCAATGGGGAGAGGTGACAGGGACAGAGGGATGAGGAGAGGTGGGAGGGACAGAGGGATGAGGAGAGGTGGAAGGGACAGAGGGACGAGGAGAGGTGAGAGGGACAGAGGAATGGGATATGGGATGACACAGGGTCCAGATTAACCCTAATCCCAGGACTGGTGTTCCATGCGGGGTTTAGGTGAGGAAACCAGCCTGTAGGAGGGCAGCATGTGCCAGGTGCCGGGGGGGAGTGGTCTAAGGCACTGCATCTCAGTGCTAGAGGTGTCACTACAGACCCTGGTTCGATTCCAGGCTGTATCACAACCGAACGTGATTGGGAGTCCCATAGGGCGACACACAAGTGGCCCAGCGTTGTCCGGGTTTGGCCGGGGTAGGCCGTCATTGTAAATAAGAATTTGTTCCTAACTGACTTGCCCAGGTAAATAAAGGTTAAATAAAAAAGGGGAGGGAGGGATTTGCTGGGGAAGAGAGAAAGAGAGAGGGGGGAAGGGAAAGAGAGCGAGAGAGAATCAGGCCGGAAAGACATGAGGTGTGTCTGTGTGGGCAGCAGGGTGGAGTGTGGTGACAGTGACACATGCCTCTGGTGTCTGTAGGATTATGCACACAGTGTAATCTGYCCTGTGTATGTAGGGCAAGAGTGGCTTAGCCGGGCCACAGTAAGCACAGGTCGACCAGGTTCCAGTTTGGGGAAGGGCACTGGGCTATCCCCCTCTCTATAGATATGGGCTAGCCCATTATAACCCGCTATGCCCTGTTACCATTGTTATAGGTTTTGCAGAAAATGGAAGGGCTGCAATTGTGTAGAACACGCTGCATTAGGCCCAGTCCTTTAATAAACCATGTAGAATACGCTGCATCAGGCCCAGTCCTTCAATAAACCATGTAGAACCAGCTGCATCAGCCCAGTCCTTCAATAAACCATGCTAGCAGAACCAAGCCTGCATTAGGCCCAGTCCCTTCAATAAACCATGTAGAAACGCTGCATTGGCCCAGTCCTTCAATAAACCATGTAGAACAAGCTGCATTCAGGGCCCAGTCCTTAATTAAACCAGTAGAACACAGCTGCATTAGGCCCATCCTTAATTAAACCATGTAGAAACAGCTGCATCAGGCCCAGTACTTGAATAAACCATGTAGAACACGCTGCATTAGGCCCAGCTTCAATAAACCATGTAAAACCACTGCTTAGCCATCCTTAATAACCATGTAGAACCAGCTGCATTAGGCCCAGTCCTTAATAAACCATGTAGAACAACGCTGCATTAGCCCAGGTCCTTCAATAAACCATGTAGAAACGCTTGCATTAGGCCCAGTCTTAATAAACCATGTAGAACAAGCCTAGCATTAGGCCCAGTCCTTTCAATAAACCATGTAGAACACGCCTGCATAGGCCCAGTCCTTTAATAAACCATTTATGAACAAGCTGCATTAGGCCCAGTCCTTTAATAAACCATGTAGAACAACGCTGCATTAGGCCCCAGTCCTTTCAATAAACCATGTAGAACAGCTGCATTAGGCCCAGTCCTTTAAAAACCATGTGAGAACAGCTGCATTAGGCCCAGTCCTTTAATAAACCATGTAAAAAGCGTGCATTAGGCCCAGTCCTTTAATAAAACCATGTAGAAACAAGCTTGCATTAGGCCCAGTCCTTTAATAAACACATGATAGAACAAGCTGCATTAGGCCCAGTCCTTTAATAAACCTGTAGAACAAGCTGCATAGGCCCAGTCCTTCAATAAACCATGTATGAACAAGCTGCATTAGGCCCGTTTCAATAAACCATGTAGAAACGCTGCATTCCCAGTCCTTTAATAAAACCATGTTAGAACCACGCTGCATTAGGCCAGTCCTTTAATAAACCATAGAACACGCTGCATTAGGCCCATCCTTAATAAACCATGTTAGAACAAGCTGCATTAGGCCAGCCTTCAATAAACCATGTTAGAAACAAGCTGCATTAGGCCCAGTCCTTAATAAACCATGTAGAAAAGCTGCATTAGGCCCGCCTCAATAAACCATGTAGAACAACGCGCATTAGGCCCAGTCCTTTAATAAACCATGTAGAACAAGCTGCTTTCAGGCCCAGTCCTTCAATAGACCATGGTAGAACAAGCTGATTAGGCCCAGTCCTTCAATAAACCATGTAGAACAAGCTGCATTAGGCCAGTCCTTTAATTAAACACGTACGAACACGCAATTGCATTAGGCCCAGTCCTTTTAAATAAACCATGTAAACACTCTTGCATTAGGCCCAGTCCTTTAATAAACCACTGTAGAAACACGCTGCATTAGGCCCAGTCCTTTTAAGTAAACAACATGGTAGAACAAGCTGCATTAGGCCCATCCTTTTAATAAAACCATGTATAGAACAAGCTGCATTAGGCCCAGTCCTTTAATAAACCATGATTAAGAACAAGCTGCATAGGCCCAGTCCTTTTTAATAAACCATGTAGAACAAGCTGCATTAGGCCCAGTCCTTCAATAAACCATGTAGAAACAAGCTTGCATTAGCCCAGTCCTTTAATAAACATGTAGAACAAGCTGCATTAGGCCCAGTCCTTTAATAAAACCATGTAGAACAAGCTGCATTAGGCCCAGTCCTTCAATAACAAATGTAGAACAAGCTGCATTAGGCCCAGTCCTTCAATAAAACCATGTAGAACACGCTGCATTAGTCCCATCCTTTAATAAACCATGTAGAACACGCTGCATTAGGCCCAGTCCTTTAATAAACCATGTAGAACAAGCTGCATTAGGCCCAGTCCTTTAATAACCATTAGAACAAGCTGCATTAGCCCAGGTCCTTTAATAAACCATGTTAGAACAAGCTGCATCAGGCCCTTTAATAAACCATGTAGAACAACCGCATTAGCCCCAGTCCTTCAATAAACCAATGTAAACAAGCTTCATGTAGCCCAGTCCTTTAATAAAACCAGGTAGAACAAGCTGCATCAGACCCTTTAATTAACACCAGTGTAGAACAGCTGCATCAGGCCCAGTCCGTTAATAAACCATGTAGAACAAGCTGCATTAGCCCATCCTTTAAGAAACCAATATTAGAACCAAGGCATCAGACCCTCTAT
>NW_019944768.1:54470-61772 GCF_002910315.2 Salvelinus sp. IW2-2015 | reverse complement strand
CCTTTTCCTCTCCTCCTAACTAGTCCTGATCCTGTCTGATAGGTGGTAGACTATTCCTCTCTCTAACTAGTCTCTGTATCCTGTCTGACAGGTGGTAGACTATTCCTCTCCCTAACTAGTCTCTGTATGCTGTCTGACAGGTGGTAGACTATTCCTCTCTAACTGGCTCTGTATCCTGTCTGACAGGTGGTAGACTATTCCTCTCCTCTAACTAGTCTCTGTATCCTGTCTGACGTGGTAGACTATTCCTCTCCTCTAACTAGTCCTCTGTATGCTGTCTGACAGGTGGTAGACTATTCCTCTCTAACTAGGCTCTGTATCCTGCTGACAGGTGGTAGACTATTCCTCTCCTCTAACTAGGCTCTGTATCCTGTCTGACTGGTGGTATAGCTATTTCGCTCTAACTAGTCTCTGTATCCTGTCTGACAGGTGGTAGACTATTCCTATCCTCTACTAGTCTCTGTATCTGTCTGACAGGTGGTAGACTATTCTCTCCTCTAACTAGGTCTGTATCCTGTCTGATAGGTGGTAGACTATTCCTATCCTCTAACTAGTCTCTGTATCCTGTCTGACAGATGGTAAACTATTCCTCTCCTCTAACTAGTCCTCTGTATCCCTGTCTGACAGGTGGTAGACTATTCCTCTCCTCTAACTAGTCTCTGTATCCTGTCTGACAGGTGGTAGACTATTCCTCTCCTCTAA
This sequence comes from Salvelinus sp. IW2-2015, assembly GCF_002910315.2. Taxonomy (NCBI): domain Eukaryota; kingdom Metazoa; phylum Chordata; class Actinopteri; order Salmoniformes; family Salmonidae; genus Salvelinus; species Salvelinus sp. IW2-2015. Next base: position 61,070 of record NW_019944768.1, on the reverse strand, counting down.
CTAGTCTCTGTATGCTGTCTGACAGGTGGTACACTATTCCTCTCCTCTAACTAGTCTCTGTATCCTGTCTGACAGGTGGTAGACTATTCCTCTCCTCTAACTAGGCCTCTGTATCCTGTCTGACAGGTGGTGACTATTCCTCTCCTCTAATAGTCTCTGTATGCTGTCTGACAGGTGGTAGGCTATTCTCTCTAACTAGGCTCTGTATCCTGTCTGACAGGTGGTAGACTATTCCTCTCCTCTAACTAGTCTCTGTATCCTGTCTGACAAGATGGTAGACTATTCCTCTCCTCTAACTAGGCTCTGTATCCTGTCTGACAGATGGTAGACTATTCCTCTCCTCTAACTAGTCTCTGTATCCTGTCTGACAGATGGTAGACTATTCCTCTCCTCTAACTAGGCTATGTATCCTGTCTGACAGGTGGTAGACTATTCCTCTCCTCTAACTAGGCTCTGTATCCTGTCTGACAGGTGGTAAGACTATTTCCTCTCCTCTAACTAGGCTCTATATCCTGTCTGACAGGTGGTAGACTATTCTTCTCCTCTAACTAGGCTCTGTATCCTGTCTGACAGGTGGTAGACTATTCATCTCCTCTAACTAGGCTCTATATCCTGTCTGACAGGTGGTAGACTATTCCTCTCCTCTAACTAGGCTCTATATCCTGTCTGACAGGTGGTAGACTATTCCCTCTCTCTAACTATGCTCTATATCCTGTCTGACAGGTGGTAGACTAATTCCTTCTCTCTAACTAGGCTCTGTATCCTGTCTGACAGGTGGTAGACTATTCCTCTCCTCTAACTAGGCTCTGTATCCTGTCTGACAGGTGGTAGACTATTCCTCTCCTCTAACTAGGCTCTATATCCTGTCTGACAGGTGTTAGGCTATTCCTCTCTTCTAACTAGTCTCTGTATGCTGTCTGACAGGTGGTAGACTATTCCTCTCCTCTAACTAGTCTATGTATGCTGTCTGACAGGTGGTACACTTATTCTCTCCTCTAACTAGTCTCTGTATCCTGTCTGACAGGTGGTAGACTATTCCTCTCCTACACTAGGCTCTGTATCCTGTCTGACAGGTGGTAGACTATTCCTCTCCTCTAACTAGTCTCTGTATGCTGTCTGACAGGTGGTAGGCTATTCCCTCTAACTAGGCTCTGTATCCTGTCTGACAGGTGGTAGACTATTCCCTCTCCTCTAACTAGTCTCTGTATCCTGTCTGACAGATGGTAGACCTATTCCTCTCCTCTAACTAGGCTCTGTATCTCTGCTGACAGATGTAGACATTCTCTCCCTAACTAGTCCTGTATCCTGTCTGACAGATGGTAGACTATTCCTCTCCTCTAACTAGCTATGTATCCTGTCTGACAGGTGTAGACTATTCCTCTCCTCTAACTAGGCTCTGTATCCTGTCTGACAGTGGGTAGACTATTCCTCTCCTCTAACTAGGCTCTATATCCTGTCTGACAGGTGGTAGACTATCCCTCTCCTCTAACTATGCTCTATATCCTGTCTGAAGGTGGTAGACTATTCCTCTCCTCTAACTAGGCTCTGTACTGTCTGACAGGTGGGTAGACTATTCCTCTCCTCTAACTAGGCTCTGTATCCTGTCTGACAGGTGGTAGACTATTCCTCTCCTCTAACTAGGCTCTATATCCTGTCTGACAGGTGGTAGGCTATTCCTCTCTTCTAACTAGTCTCTGTATGCTGTCTGAACAGGGGTGACTATTCCTCTCCTCTAACTAGTCTATGTATGCTGTCTGACAGGTGGTACACTATTCCTCTCCTCTAACTAGTCTCTGTATCCCTGTCTGACAGGTGGTAGACTATTCCTCTCCTCTAACTAGGCTCTGTATCCTGTCTGACAGGTGGTGACTATTCCTCTCTCTAACTAGTCTCTGTATGCTGTCTGACAGGTGGTAGGCTATTCCTCTCTAACTAGGCTCTGTATCCTGTCTGACAGGTGGTAGACTATTCCTCTCCTCTAACTAGTCTCTGTATCCTGTCTGACAGATGGTAGACTATTCCTCTCCTCTAACTAGGCTCTGTATGCTGTCTGACAGATGGTAGACTATTCCTCTCCTCTAACTAGTCTCTGTATCCTGTCTGACAGATGGTAGACTATTCCTCTCCTCTAACTAGGCTATGTATCCTGTCTGACAGGTGGTAGACTATTCTCTCCTCTAACTAGGCTCTGTATCCTGTCTGACAGGTGGTAGACTATTCCCTCTCCTCTAACTAGGCTCTAATATCCTGTCTGACAGGTGGTAGACTATTCCTCTCCTCTAACTAGGCTCTGTATCCCTGTCTGACAGGTGGTAGACTATTCCTCTCCTCTAACTAGGCTCTATCCTGTCTGACAGGTGGTAGACTATTCCTCTCCTCTAACTAGGCTCTATATCCTGTCTGACAGGTGGTAGACTATTCCTCTCCTCTAACTATGCTCTATATCCTGTCTGACAGGTGGTAGACTATTCCTCTCCTCTAACTAGGCTCTGTATCCTGTCTGACAGGTGGTAGACTATTCCCTCTCCTCTAACTAGCTCTGTATCCTGTCTGACAGGTGGTAGACTATTCTCTCCTCTAACTAGGCTCTATATCCTGTCTGACAGGTGGTAGGCTATTCCTCTCTTCTAACTAGTCTCTGTATGCCTGTCTGACAGGTGGTAGACTATTCCTCTCCTCTAACTAGTCTATGTATCCTGTCTGACAGGTGGTAGACTATTCCTCTCCTCTAACTAGGCTCTGTATCCTGTCTGACAGGTGGTAGACTATTCCTCTCCCTAACTAGCTCTGTATCCTGTCTGACAGTGGTAGACTATTCCTCTCTAACTAGGCTATATATCCTGTCTGACAGGTGGTAGGATATTCTTCTCCTCTAACTGGGCTCTGTATCCTGTCTGACAGGTGGTAGACTATTCCTCTCCCTCTAACTAGTCTCTGTATCCTGCCTGACAGGTGGTAGACTATTCCTCTCCTCTAACTAGGCTCTATATCCTGTCTGACAGGTGGTAGACTATTCCTATCCTCTAACTAGTCTCTGTATCCTGTCTGACAGATGGTAGACTATTCCTCTCCTCTAACTAGGCTCTGTATGCTGTCTGAAAGGTGGTAGACTATTCCTCCTCCTCTAACTGGGCTCTCTGTTTCCTGTCTGACAGGTGGTAGACTATTCATCTCCTCTAACTAGTCTATGTATCCTGTCTGACAGGTGGTAGACTATTCCTCTCTCTAACTAGGCTCTGTATCTGTCTGACAGGTGGTAGACTATTCCTCTCCTCTAACTAGGTCTGTTATCCTGTCTGACAGGTGGTAGACTATTCCTCCTCTAACTAGGCCTCGTATCCTGTCTGACAGGTGGTAGACTATTCCTCTCCTCTAATTAGGCTATGTATCCTGTCCTGACAGGTGGTAGACTATTCTCTCCTCTAACTAGGCTCTATATCCTGTCTGACAGGTGGTAGACTATTCCTATCTCTAACTAGGCTCTATATCCTGTCTGACAGGTTAGACCATTCCTATCCTCTAACTAGTCTCTGTTTCCTGTCTGACAGGTGGTTGACTATTCCTCTCCTCTAACTTGTCTCTGTATGCTGTCTGACAGGTGGTAGACTATTCCATCTCCTCTAACTAGTCTCTGTATCCTGTCTGACAGGTGGTAGACTATTCCTCTCTAACTAGGCTCTTATATCCTGTCTGACAGGTGGTAGGATATTCTTTCCTCTAACTGGGCTCTGTATGCTGTCTGACAGGTGTAGACTATCCTCTCCTCTAACTAGTCTCTGTATCCTGTCTGACAGGTGGTAGACTATTCCTCTCCTCTAACTGTCTCTGTATCCTGTCTGACAGGTGGTAGACTATTCCTCTCCTCTAACTAGGCTTGTATGCTGTCTGACTGGTGGTAGACTATTCCTCTCTAACTAGGCTCTATATCCTGTCTGACAGGGTGTAGGATATTCCTTCTCCTCTAAACTGGGCTCTGTTTCCTGTCTGACCGGTGGTAGACTATTCCCTCTAACTAGTTATGTATGCTGTCTGACAGGTGGTAGACTATTCCTCTCCTCTAAACTAGGCTCTGTATCCTGTCTGACAGGTGGTAGACTATTCCTCTCCTCTACTAGGCTCTGTATCCTGTCTGACAGGTGGTAGGCTATTCCTCTCCTCTAACTGGGCTCTGTATGCTGTCTGACAGGTGGTAGACTATTCCTATCCTCTAACTAGTCTCTGTATCCTGTCTGACGATGGTAGACTATTCCTCTCTCTAACTAGTCTCTGTATCCTGTCTGACAGGTGGTAGACTATTCCTCTCCTCTAACTAGCTCTGTATCCTGTCTGACAGGTGGTAGACTATTCCTCTCTAACTAGTCTCTGTATCCTGTCTGACAGGTGGTAGACTATTCCTCTCCTCTAACTAGTCTCTGTATCCTGTCTGACAGATGGTAGACTATTCCTCTCCTCTAACTAGTCTCTATATCCTGTCTGACAGGTGGTAGACTATTCCTCTCCTCTAACTAGTCTCTGTATGCTGTCTGACAGGTGGTAGACTATTCCTATCCTCTAAACTAGTCTCTGTATCCTGTCTGACAGATGGTAGACTATTCCTATCCTCTAAACTAGGCTCTGTATGCTGTCTGACAGGTGGTAGACTATTCCTCTCCTCTATCTAGGCTCTGTATCTGTCTGACAGGTGGTAGACTATTCCTCTCCTCTAACTAGTCTCTGTATCTGTCTGACAGGTGGAGACTATTCCTCTCCTCTAACTAGGCTCTGTATGCTGTCTGACAGGTGTTTGACTATTCCTCTCCTCTAACTAGGCTTGTATCCTGTCTGACAGGTGGTAGACATTCCTCCCTCTTAACTAGTCTCTGTATGCTGTTTGACAGGTGGTAAGAGTCTACCACCTGTCAGACAGCATACAGAGACTAGTTAGAGGAGAGGAATAGTCTTCCACCTGTCAGATAGGATTCAGAGTAGCTCCTTAAAAAGCCTGCAGTCCACTGGATTGAAACCTGCTTTTGTAAGCCCAGTCATTGTGCACCAAATAAAAATTGTTAATGCAATCGTGTGTAAAAACTTTGGTGGCTACTATTAAAAAAAGCTGTACAATGAATAGCATTCTCACATAGAGTTTAAGTCGGAAGTTTACATACACTTAGGTTGGAGTCATTAAAACTCATTTTTCAACCACTCCACAAATTTCTTGTTAAAACAAACTAGCCAGACTACGATTTTCTGCACATGGGGACAAAGATCGTACTTTTTGGAGAAATGTCCTCTTGTCTGATGAAACAAAAATAGAACTGTTTGGCCATAATGACCATTGTTATGTTTGGAGGAAAAAGGGGGAGGCTTGCAAGCCGAAGAACACCATCCCAACCGTGAAGCACGGGGGTGGAAGCATCATGTTGTGGGGGTGCTTTGCTGCAGGAGGGACTGGTGCGCTTCACAAAATAGATGGCATCATGCGGATGGCAAAATATGTGGATATATTGAAGCAACATCTCAAGATATCAGACATGAAGTTAAGGCTTTGTCGCAATTGGGTCTTCCAAATTGGCAATGACCCCAAGCATTCTTCCAAAGTTGTGGCAAAATGTCTTAAGGACAACAAAGTCAAGGTATTGGAGTGGCCATCACAAAGCCCTGACCTCAATCATATGGAAAATTTGTGGGCAGAACTGAAAAAGCATGTGTGAGCAAGGAGGCCTACTAACCTGACTCAGTTACACCAGCTCTGTCAGGAGGAATGGGCCAAAATTCACCCAACTTATTGTGGGAAGCTTGTGGAAGGCTACCCGAAACGTTTGATCCAAGTTAAACAATTTAAAGGCAATGCTACCAAATACTAATTGAGTTTATGTAAACTTCTGACCCACTGGGAATGTGATGAAATAAATAAAAGCTGAAATTAATCATTCTCTCTACTATTTTTCTGACATTTCACATTCTTCAAATAAAGTGGTGATGCTAACTGACCTAAGACAGTGCATTTTTACTAGGATTAAATGTCAGGAATTGTGAATAACTGAGTTTAAATGTATTTGGCTAAGGTGTATGTAAACCTCTGACTTCAACTGTATTTATATATATATATAATTTGCTAAAACATGTATCGGGGATTGGAAGTGATGCAAACAATTACATTGACGGAAACTACAATCAATCTTCATTTAAACCCCAAAAAACGTACCCAATGTCATATTTTACACTTTGGCACAAACTGCGAAGTATCCTGACACCGAGATTTTTTATAAAGGCAAAGAGAACATCCATACTTGTTTTTTCATATTTAACCATGGTAATAGCTGATTTAGCTGTACCTGTAAAACAACCATGCTGCTAAGTGATGTAGCTGTACTTGTAAAACAACCATGCTGCTAAGTGATTTAGATGTACCTGTAAAACAACCATGCTGCTAAGTGATTTAGATGTACCTGTAAAACAACCATGCTGCTAAGTGATTTAGCTGCACGTGTAAAACAACCATGCTGCTAAGTGATGTAGCTGTACTTGTAAAACAACCATGCTGCTAAGTGATTTAGCTGTACGTGTAAAACAACCATGCTGCTAAGTGATTTAGCTGTACGTGTAAAACAACCATGCTGC
>NW_019944768.1:43962-54455 GCF_002910315.2 Salvelinus sp. IW2-2015 | reverse complement strand
AACCATGCTGCTAAGTGATTTAGCTGTACCTGTAAAACAACCATGCTGCTAAGTGATTTAGCTGTACGTGTAAAACAACCATGCTGCTAAGTGATGTAGCTGTACCTGTAAAACAACCATGCTGCTAAGTGATTTAGCTGTACCTGTAAAACAACCATGCTGCTAAGTGATGTAGCTGTACCTGTAAAACAACCATGCTGCTAAGTGATGTAGGTTATGTTCTAACAAGGCGTCATGTTTACCCCTGCCTGCCGATGAGTATGAATATCAAACACCTCTAAAAAAAAAACTAGAAAAATTGAGCTCCACATTGACACAATTATGACGTGATACTCTTCCATGTGCACAGTTCAAATGAAATGGTTTATGGGAAAATGAAATAGACCTAGCAGGTCTGGTGAGCAGACGTGTAGAGGAGACCAGACTGGGTGTGCTGTATGTATGATACAATCAGTGGGATCAATCAGATCCATCATAATCTCAACCCAACAGACCACTGTTCTCATGTTTGGACATAATGGCTAATGCGAGTCAACAGGGTTCATCTCTAAATGTGTTGCTAACCCCAAAAACAGATGTTTTCCAGGATCCTCTTATTCTAATGTGCACTGATGTCTATCGTATGTGTCTAGTAGGGCATAGTATGATATCAAAAGTGTTAGCTACCAATTTCATCACTAACATACAGTATGTCTAACTAACTAAATCCATCATGTCGTTCTGAGTTGACTAAAGCCTTCTCTCAGTAATTAGTTGTACTACCCCACTATATGTGACATATTGGTTTTGGTAATTGGCTAGATTCCCATAGCCGTGTTCCGTCAATGGAGCCATATTTCCTACATGTGTTGCAGCAGATAATTGCGGTGAATCCTTGTAACCTTTGCTAAACTCCAATGTGTCGAGTAATGATGATGTCGTGGCATTAACCTCTGCTGATAGTCCAACCAGATGGCCAGGCTTGCCCTTTGAGAGCCCTGCTCCTCTCAGCCAGGTGACACTGGCACTGTGTAAACTGTGTCTGTACTGTATGATAAAAACAAATGCTGGCAAATAAGTCAATTATAGGCGGAATAGAGACAGTCATTTGTGATAGCGTTCCAGTCATTTATCTTGATATGACTCAAAAACTTTAAAAGTAATAGTGAAGCATGAATGATTTCTTTTTTATTTAACTAGGCAAGTCAGTTAAGAACAAATTCTTATTTACAATGACGGCCTAGGAACAGTGGGTTAACTGCCTTGTTCAGGGGCAGATCGACAGATTTTTACCTTGGCAGCTCGGGGATTTAATCTAGCAACCTTTCGGTTACTAGTCCCAACACTCTACCCACTAGTCTACATGCCGCCCCAATTAGTGGAATATCTGATTTCATTGAGGTGCAAAGAGCCAAACAACTGTTGTATTTTAAGAATGTGAGTATAGAAGGGAAAACACGAGTATGTTAACAGTAAGCACAGTGCTGCTGAATCCAATGTCTCTAAGAGATTATGAGTTTTGTTTTCTTTAGGACCTCTGGATGTATCCTCAGTGGTGGAAAAAGTACCCCATTTTCATACTTGAGTAAAAGTAAAGATACCTTATTAAAAGAAAATGACTCAAGTAAATGTAAAAGTCACCTAGTAAAGTACTGCTTGAGTAAAAGTCCAAAAATATTTGGTTTTAAATGTACTTAAGTATCAAAAGTAAAAGTATAAATAATTTAAAATGTCTTATATTAAGCAAACCAGATGACACAATTGTCTTGTTTTTTAAATTTACGGATAGCCAGGGTCACAGTTCAACACTCAGACATCATTTATAAAATAATGCATTTGTGTTTAGTGAGTCTGCCAGATCAGAGGCAGTAGGGATGACCAGAGATGTTCTCTTGAGAAATGTGTGAATTAGACAATTTTCCTGCCCTGCTAAGCATTTAAAATGTAACGACTACTTTTAGGTGTAAGGGAAAATGTAAGGAGTAAAAAGTACATAATTTTCTTTAGGAATGTAGTGGAGTAAAAGTCAAAGTTGACAAAAATATAAATAGTAAAGTGAAGTACAGATACCCCCAAAAACTACTTAAGTAGTACTTAAAAGTATTTTTTACTTAAGTACTTTACACCACCGTGTATCCTTACTATATTCATGAAGATGTATGATGGCGCCGGAGGGGATGGCTGCCATTTGTTTGGCTTTTAATAACCACCCGTGGTATTTTGTTTGTTTTTTCACGTAGTTCGCAACATGTTTTGTACATAATGTTGCTGCTATCATCTCTGATGACTGAAAAGAGCTTCTGGACATCAGAACAACGATTACTCACCTCGAACTCGACAAAGAGTTTTTCTTTAATGAGTCGGACGGGAAGGAATTACTCGAAACACCCGAACAGGCCCTCATCCCCTTCATTCGCTGGGGAAGGAAACGGAGTTTCGCGGAAAGAGATCAGAATGCCATGTGAGGATCAGGCGACAAGTGGCTAATCTGCCTTTGCCCTCCGAACTGCTAGCTAATGTTCAATCGCTGGAAAATAAATGGGACGAACTGAAAGTATATCCTACCAACGGGACATTAAAAACTGTAATATCTTATGTTCATAGAGTCGTGACTGAACGACGGCATTAATAACATACAGCTGGCGGGTTATACACTCCATCGGCAGGATAGAACAGCAGCCTCTGGTAAGACATGGGGCGGGGGCCTATGCATATTTGTAAGCAACAGTTGGTGCATGATATCTAAGGAAGTATTGAGGTTTTGCTCGCCTGAGGAAGAGTATCTCATGTTGAGCTGTAGACCACACTATCTACCTAGAGAGTTTTCATCTGTATTTCTTGTAGCTGTCTACAAACCACCAAAGACTGATGCTGGCACTAAAACCGCACTCAATGAGCTGCATACCGCCATAAGCAAACAGGAAAATGCTCATCCAGAGGCGGCGCTCCTAGTGGCCGGGGACTTCAATAAAAGGAAACTTCAATTTCTATCAGCATGTTATTAAATGTGCAAACAGAGGAAAAAATCTCGAGACCACCTTTATTCCACACACAGAGAAGCGTACAATACTCTCCCTCACCCTCCATTTGGAAAATATGACCATAATTCTATCCTGCTGATTCTTGCTTATAAGCAAAGATTAAAGCAGGAAGCATCAGTGACTCGGTCTATAAAAAAGTGGTCAGATGAGGTAGATGCTAAACTAGGATTGTTTTGCTAGCACAGACTGGAATATGTTCCGTGATTCTTCCGATGGCATTGAGGAGTACACCACATCAGTCACTGGCTTCATCAATAAGTGCATTGATGAAGTCGTCCCCACAGTGACTGTATGTACATAGCCCAACCACAAGCCATGGATTACAGGCAACATTCGCACTGAGCAAAAGGGTAGAGCTGCAGCTTTCAAGGAGTGGGACTCTAACCCGGAAGCTTATAAGAAATCCCGCTGTGCCCTCCGACTAACCATCTAACAGGCAAAGCATCAATACAGGACTAAGATCAAATCGTACTACACCGGCTCCGACGTTCGACGGATGTGGCAGGACTTGCAAACCATTACAGACTACGAAAGGGAAGCACAGCCGAGAGCTGCCCAGTGACGCGAGCCTACCAAACAAGCTAAATAACTTCTATGCTCGCTTCGAGGCAAGTAACACTGAAACATGCACGAGAGCATCAGCTGTTCCCGGACGACTGTGTGATCACGCTTTCCGCAGCCAATGTGAGTAAGAACTTTAAACAGGTCAACATTCACAAGGCCGCAGGGCCAAACGGATTACCAGGATGTGCACTGGCGCTGACAAACTGGCAGGTGTCTTCACTGACATTTTCAACCTGTCCCTGTCTGAGTCTGTAATACCAACATGTTTCATGCAGACCACCATAGTCCCTGTGCCCAAGAACACTAAAGTAACCTGCCTAAATGACTACCGATCTGTAGCACTCATGTCTGTATCCATGAAATGCTTTGAAAGGCTGGTCATGGCTCACATCAACACCATTATACCAGAAACTCTAGACCTAATCCAATTTGCGTACCGCACCAACAGATGCACAGATGATGCAATCTCTATTGCACTCCACACTGCCTTTTCACACCTGGACAAAAGGAACACTTATGTGAGAATGCTATTCATTGACTACAGCTCAGCGTTCAACACATACTGCCCTCAAAGCTCATCACTAAGCTAAGGACCCTGGGACTAAACACCTCCCTCTGCAACTGGATCCTGTACTTCCTGACGGGCTGCCCCCAGGAGGTAAGGGTAGGTAACAACACATCTGCCACGCTGCTCCTCAACAAGGGGGCCCCTCAGGGGTGGGTGCTCAGTCCCCTCCTTTACTAGCTGTTTACTCACGACTGCAGAGCCAGGCACAACTCCAAAACCGTCATTCAGTTTGCAGATGACACCTTAGTGGTAAGGCCTGATCACGGACAGCGATCAGACAGCCTATAGGGAGGAGGTCAGAGACCTGACCATGTGGATCAAGGACAACAACCTCTCCCTCAACGTGATCAAGACAAAGGAGATGATTGTGGACTACAGGAAAAGGAGGACCGAGCACGCCCCCATTCTCATCGATGGGGCTGTCGTGGAGCAGGTTGAGAGCTTCAAGTTCTTTGGCGTCCACATCACCAACCAACTAACATGGTCCAAGCACACCAAGACAGTTGTGAAGTGGGCACGACAGAACCTATTTCCCCCTCAGAAGGCTGAAATGATTTTGCATGGGTCCTCAGATCCTCAAAAGGTTTTACAGCTGCACCATCGGGAGCATCATGACGGGTTGCATAACTGCCTGGTATGGCAACTGTTCAGCCACCGACCGCAAGGAACTACAGAGGGTAGTGCGTACGGCCCAGTACACAGGGGCCAAGCTTCCTACCATCCAGGACCTCTACACTAGGCGGTGTAAGAGGAAGGCCCTAAAATTTGCCAAAGACTCCAGCTACCCTAGTCATAGACTGCTCTCTCTGCTACCTCACTGCAAGCAGTACCGGAGCGCCAAGTCTAGGTCCAAGAGGCTTCTTAACAGCTTCTACCCCCAAGCCAAAAGACTCCTGAACAGCTAATCAAATGGCTACCCAAACTATTTTTAGCTACTCTCTGTTTTTATCTACGCATATTCACTTTAATAACTCTACCTACATGTACATATTACCTCAATTACCTCGACACCGGTGCCCCCGCACATTGACTCTGTACCGTAACCCCCTGTATATAGCCCCGCTATTGTTATTTGCGGCTGCTCTTTAAATATTTGTTATTCTTATCTGTTACATTTTTAGGTATTTTTCTTAAATCTGCATTGTTGGTTTAACCTCTCTAGGCTAGGGCGCGGTATTTTCACGTCCGGATGGAAAGCGTGCCCAAAGTAAACTGCCTGCTACTCAGGCCCAGAAGCTAGGATATGCATATTATGAGTAGAATTGGATAGAAAACACTCTAAAGTTTCTAAAACTGTTTGAATCATGTCTGTGAGTATAACATAACTTATTTGGCAGGCGAAACCCCGAGGACAAACCATCCAGGATTTTTTTTTTTGAGGTCACTCTCTTTTCAATAGGTTTCTATGGGGATCTGGATTTCTGAGGCATTTGGTTGCAGTTCGTATGGCTTCCAATAGATGACAACAGTCTTTAGAAATTGGTTGATGTATTTCCTTTGAGAAATGAAGAAGTAAGGCAGTTCAGAATGAGGGTCGAGTCTAGTGTACTGTTTGATAGAGGCGCATGACCTGAAAGCTCGCTCCACTTTGTTTTTATCCGCTTTTGAACGCAGTTTATCCCATCTTAAATTTTATCGATTATTTACGTAAAAAAATACCTAAAGTTGTATTAGGAAAGTTGTTTGAAATATTTGGACAAAGATTACAGGTAACTTATTATACAATTTGTAGTCATGTTGCACGAGTTTGAACCAGAGTTTTTCTGGATCAAACGCGCCAAATAAATGCACGTTTTGGATATATAACGACGGAAAATTTGAACAAAGGACCATTTGTGATGTTTATGGGACATATTGGAGTGCCAACAGAAGAAGCTCGTCAAAGGTAAGGCATGAATTATATCTTTATTTCTGAGTTTCGTGTCGCGCCTGACGGGTTGAATTATGATTGTCTGTGTTTGTTTGATGGGGTGCTGTCCTCAGATAATAGCATGGTTTGCTTTTGCCGTAAAGCCTTTTAAAAATCTGACATGTTGGCTGGATTAACAACAAGTGTAGCTTTAATTTGGTGTATTGCATGTGTGATTTCATAAAAGTTTAATATTTATAGTAATTTAATTTGAATTTGCCGCTCTGCCATTTCACCGGATGTTGTCAAATCGATCCCGTTAACGGGATTTGATCCCTAAGATGTTTTTGAAGGGCTTGTAAGTAAGCATTTCAATGTAAGGTCTATGCCTGTTGTATTCGACACGTGACAAATACAATTGGATTTGATTTGATTTTGACTGTACACCAGGTGTACATCAGGTGTAGGAAAATAGATTCAACCGCCGGAACATAATTATAATTATAATCTCAGCTCAAAAATAAATTGTATTTGATAATAACAATCATTTCATGCCTTGATTAAATTGAGAAACGGTCACGTTTCTTTTTTTGTGGGAATATTTGGAAAAAAGATTTCTTAAAAGAAATAAATGTTTACTGAGTTCCTGGTAATTTTACAGTCTTTTTTACAAAAATCCTTCTATGTAGTAAAATCTTACTCACGGGCCCTTTGTTGCCGACCCCTGCTGTACACAGCGCATAGATATAAAATGTTGTTGACCACCCCTCCATTTGTCAAAAATACTATTCAAAATGGCCTAACACCCCTTAGGGAGAATCGTTGACCATAAAAAAATCGTCTAAAAGTGATATGTTTGTTGTCTAGGTGCTGAAGTTCTATAAAGCCCTCAATACAGAGTACACTATGAAGACGAGACAAATGGACAGAGAGCCGTATAACCTTTGTAGCATTCGGGGAGATATCAACAGAAAAGCATGAAGGGAGAGAGAGAAATCTGAGAATCCTGGTCCAACTCATAAATGGGAACTGGCTACTGGCATTTTCCCTGCAATTTGTTATAAGAGAGTGAATTTACATTTAGATTTAATAAGGACCATAGGCATGGCCTCAAACAAGAATCAATCATCAGCAAGGAGCAAATGAGGTGTAGGCCAGGGAAGAGGAGAGAAGGAGGTGCTGGGCAGGGGAGAGGAGAGAAGGTGGTACAGGCCAAGGGAGAGGAGAGAAGGAGGTGCTGGGCAGGGGAGAGGAGAGAAGGAGGTGTAGACCAAGGAAGAGGAGAGAAGGAGGTGCTGGGCAGGGGAGAGGAGAGAAGGTGGTACAGGCCAAGGGAGAGGAGAGAAGGAGGTGTTGGGCAGGGGAGACGGAGAGAAGGAGGTGCTGGGCAAGGGGAAGAGGAGAGAAGGACGTGCTGGGCAGGGGAGGGAGAGAAGGAGGTGCTGGGCAGGGAAGAGCAGAGAAGGAGTGTAGGGCAGGGGAGAGGAGAGAGGAGGTGCTGGGCAGGGGAGAGGAGAGAAGGTGGTACAGGCCAAGGGAGAGGAGAGAAGGAGGTGCTGGGCAGGGGAGAGGAGAGAAGGAGGTGCTGGGCAGGGAAGAGGTGAAGGAGGTGTAGGGCAGGGGGAGGAGAGAAGGAGGTGCTGGGCAGGGGAGAGGAGAGAAGGTGGTACAGGCGCAGGGAGAAGTTGAGAAGGAGGGTGCTTGGGCCAGGCGGAGAGGAGAGAAGGAGGTACAGGCCAGGGGAGAGGAGAGAAGGAAGGTGCTGGGCAGTGGAAGAGGAGAGAAGGATGAGTACAGGCAGGGAAGAGGAGAGAAGGAGGTGCTGGGCAGGGAAGAGGAGAGAAGGAGGTGCTGGCAGGGGAGAGGAGAGAAGGTGGTACAGGCCAAAGGAGAGAGAGAAGGAGGTGCTGGGCAGGGGAGAGGAGAGAAGGAGGTACAGGCCAAGGGAGAGGGAGAGAAGGAGGTGCTGGGCAGGGGAGAAGGAGAGAAGGAGGTGTAGGCCAGGGAAGAGGAGAGAAGGAGGTGCTGGGCAGGGGAGAGGAGAGAAGGAGGTGCTGGGCAGGGGAGAGGAGAGGAAAGAAGGAGGTGTAGGCCAGGGAAGAGGAGAGAAGGAGGTGCTGGGCAGGGGAGAGGAGAGAAGGAGGTGCTGATCAGAGGAAAGGAGAAAACCAGTGGACTGGCATGCAAGACACACAACATGTCAGATTGCAGACACACATACACACCGACTCAAATGCACGCACGCACGCACGCACGCACGCACGCACGCACGCACACACACACACACAACACCACACACACCACACACACACACACACACACCACACACACACACACACACACACACACACACACACACACACACACACACACACACACACACACACACCACACACACACACACACACATCGCTGGTCAGAAGAAGTACGCTCTCATCTAACACAGAACCAAGCACATTTCCACCTGCAGGATTCTTAAACAAACACACAGTAAGACGTTCAGCTGAGTAAAATATGGCACAGGACAGTTATTGAACTAAATAAATACAAATGTACTGTTTTTAAACTGCTGGATGGAATGTCAGATCTGACTGGAGGAAACTCCAAGTACAAGTCTGGGGTTTTACCGGTTAGGTTATGTTCAGTTTAAATCTCCTATAAAACTGATGAGATTAAGTATTTAAAATGTATTTTTCATGAGCCGTCGTGAGGTTGGGGTCTATGGGACTCATTAGAGAACTTATCTCACCCCCGATATCTCCCTGGACTCATACAGCAGATTTCTGATTTCGTAAAGAGAGAATTCTAAGGTGCGGATTGGATGCGTGTAGAAACTGTCCCATTGTGGAGAATATCCTAACTCAGTATAAAAATGAGGACATGCGTATCTGGAGCATGTCTACTACTTAGTTCTAATAAAATATCAGATATTGAGACATATTTGAATAAAGATATTACCTATTTTGATCTTTTTCGCTCGGTGATTTTAACATTGAAACCTAGAAGGATATTGTTAGTAGCAACAGGGGAGTGTTCTTCTCTAAACATATTAAAAAACAATATACCCCAAATAGTATCCAAAACTTCTATCTGTTGTGCATCTGGGACAAAACAAGCAGCGCTAACAGACGTTATGTTACTACCACTACCGTATATTACTACCAGTACAGTATATTACTACCACTAGGGTATACTAATACCACTACAGTATATTACTACCAGTACAATATATTACTACAGTACAGTATATTACTACCACTAGGGTATACTAATACCACTACAGTATATTACTACCAGTACAATATATTACTACCAGTACAATATATTACTACCACTACAGTATAACCCTACCCATACAGTATATTACTACACTATAGTATATTATTACCAGTACAATATATTACTACCACTATAGTATATTACTACCAGTACAATATATTACTACCACTACAGTATAAACCTACCACTACAGTATATTAACTACCACTATAGTATATTATTACCAGTACAATATATTACTAACCACTACAGTATATTACCCACCACTATAGTATATTACTACCATTACAGTATATTACTACCACTACAATATATTACTACATTACAGTATATTACTACACTACAGTATATTACTACCACTATAGTATATTATTACCAGTCAATATTTACACCAGTACAATATACTTACTACCATAAAAATATATTCTACCACTACAGTATATTACTACCGCTATAGTATATTACTACCACTTCAGTACTTACTACAATATAGTATATTACTACCACCACATTATATTACTACAGTACAGTATGATTACTACCAGTACAGCATATTACTACCGCTATAGTATTTACTACCACTTCAGTATATTACTTCCAATATAGTATATTACTACCAGTATAGTTTATTACTACCAACACATTATATTACTACAGTACAGTATATTACTACCAGTATAGTATATTACTACACCCACAGTATATTACTACCAGTACAGTGTATTACTACAACTACAGTATATTCTGCAGATGGAGGCAAAACGGTATGATATCCAAAGTGCCTTGGTGACATTTCCAGGGGTGAAATCTTTCTCAAGTCATGGTGGTAACACCGCACATAAAGAACAGAGATAATAAGGCGACGGGCCCATACATAGTGTGTCATGTTTTTTTTTCTCCTGAGTGTGCAATAATCAAGGTAGAACGAATCCTCTTAAGCAGAAGAGAGAGAGAGAGAGAGAGAGAAGAGAGAGAGAGGAGAGAGAGAGAGAGAGAGAGAGAGAGAGAGAGAGAGAAGAGAGAGAGAGAGAGAGGAGAGGAGAGAGAGAGAGAGAGAGAGAGAGAGAGAGAGAGAGAGAGAGAGAGAGAGAGAGAGAGAGAGAGAGAGAGAGAGAGAGAGAGAGAGAGAGGGGGGCGAGAGAGGGCGAGGGGGCGAGAAGGGTCGAGAGGGCGAGAGAGGGCGAGAGAGCGAGAGAGAGAGGCGAGAGCGGAG
>NW_019944768.1:33544-43937 GCF_002910315.2 Salvelinus sp. IW2-2015 | reverse complement strand
GAGAGCGCGAGGAGTAGAGACAGGAGAATGAGAAGAGAGTGAGAGAGAGAGAGAGAGAGAGAGAGAGAGAGGAGAGAGAGAGAGAGAGAGAGAGAGAGAGAGAGAGAGAGAGAGAGAAGAGAGAGAGAGAGAGAGAGAGAGAGAGAGAGAGAGAGAGAGAGAGAGAGAGAGAGAGAGAGAGAGAGAGAGAGAGGGGGCGAGAGAGGGCGAGGGGGCGAGGAGGCGAGAGGGCGAGAGAGGGCGAGAGAGCGAGAGAGAGGCGAGAGCCAGAGCGAGAGCGAGAGAGAGAGGGAGAGGGAGAGGGAGAGGGAGAGGGAGAGGGAGAGGGAGAGAGGGCGAGAGCGAGAGAGGGTTGAGAGCGAGCGAGAGAGGGAGAGAGAGAGAGAGACCTCTCCGGAAATAAATGGTTATCTTCTCTTTGTTTTTCATTTTAATGGGCCAGGGACTTGGGCGATTCACAGAGAAAACACCACAAAACAAACACTCAGGCACACACACACAAACACACACACACACACTCAAACAGCCGTTCTGAGAAATGAGATTAGTGGCCCTGACCTTGTCTAATGCTACTCCATATATTTACCTGATGTTGTTTTGAGTGTGCATGGACGCTCGGGGATAGAGGACATGAAATAGATTGGCAAAAACAAAGTCGTCAGGCTCAAGGAGTGTTTCTACGACACCTTATCCCGACTGTGACACAGCCTGCACCATTCCGGACTGTAACACAGCCTGCCACTTTATCGCTATTGTAACACAGCCTGCACCTTTATCGCTATTGTAACACAGACTGCACCTTATCCCGACTGTAACACAGCCTGTCACTTATCCCGACTGCCGAAACACATCTACACCTTATCCTACTGTAACACAGCCTGCACCTTATCCCTACTGTAACACAGCCTGCACCTTATCCCTACTGTAACACAGCTGCACCTTATCCCTACTGTAACACAGCCTGCACCTTATCCCTACTGTAACACAGCCTGACCATCCCTATGTAACACAGACTTGCACCTTCCCTACTGTAACACAGCCTGGACCTTATCCTACTGTAACACAGCCTGCACCTTATTCCTGACTGTAACACAGTCTGCACCTTATCCCACTGTAAACACAGGCTTGACCATATCCTACTGTAACACAGCCTGCACTTATCCCTACTGTAACACAGCCTGCACCTTATCCAGACTGTAACACAGCCTGCACCTTATCCCTATGTAACAAGACCGCACCTTATCCCTACTGTTACACAGCCTGCACCTTATCCCTACTGTAACACAGCCTGCACCTTATCCCGACTGTAACACAGCCTGCACCTTATCCCACCTACTGTAACCACAGACGCACCTTATCCCTACTGTAACACAGCCTGCACCTTATCCCTACTGTAACACAGCCTGCACCTTATCCCTAACTGTAACACAGCTTGCACCTTATCCCTACTGTAACACAGCCTGCATCCTTATCCAGACTGTAACACAGCCTGCACCTTATCGCTATTGTAACACAGCCTGCACCTTATCCCTACTGTAACACAGCCTGCACCTTATCCCGACTGTAACACAGCATGCCTGTAACATAACACAGGTCAAACAAGAGGAGGATTTCATCACAGACATAAGAATGTTCCTCGTAACAGGGAAAATGATTCAAATTTTGCTGATCTCATCGTACACCATCAAGTTTAGTATTAAACATTTATATTTACAGTCTGGTTGTGCTCACTCCCTCCCATCCCATCCCCCTGTCTACTGATCCTGATTTCTGTGGTTTCTGTAGAAATGCATGAATGTATGAATGAGTATGAAGTATCTCACAATATTTTAATCTCAATCTTTGACATTCCCCCTCTTTCTGAGATAAGGAGGGAAGGAGGGAGGAGGGGTGGAGGAAGGAGGGAAGGTGGAAGGAGAGAAGGAGGGAGGAAGGAAGGAAGGAGGAAGGAGGGAAGGAAGAAGGAGGGGGGGATGGAAGAGGAAGGAAGAAGGAAGGATGGGAGGAGGGAAGAAGGAAAGGAGGAAAGGTTGAAGGAGGAAAAAGCAATGGAGGGAAGGAGGGATGGAGCCCATCAGGATTCAGACTCAGTCCTTCACAGGCATCTTGTGTTCTACTCCTCTGTCAGTGGGATCATCGATGGACAGGATGAAAACATCTCCTTGACTTGTCGGGGCTGGTAATACAGCAATAGAGAGGGCTGGGATAAATACCTTGCTGACAAATAAATGTGCTGTAAAGGAGGCATTAATCGCAGGCTTTGCGAGACGTGTGTCCTTATGACAAAGGAGAGAGGCATTTGTCAGTCTGTTCCCCACATGGCCCCACAAGAGCAGTTGATGAATTACCCCCAGCTTGTGAGGCAACGCTGCTCGCATACTCTCCCTTCATCTACAAGCCGTTTGGCACCAAATCCACACACACACACACACACACACACACACACACACACACACACCACAACACACACACACACACACACACACACACACACACACACACACACACACACACACACACACACACCACACACACACACACACACACACACAACACTTATAAAAAGACACAGTCCTTCCTCCTGTCATCTCGCGCGCAGTTCATCTCTGCTGCACCAACACACACACGGCACACACCCCACACCACACACACACACCCCACACCATATTTTATCTTAATGACCTTCATAATGTTGACCTTAATTCTTAGAGCCAATGCCTGGGCAAGAGTTCTGGCACTATTACAGTTTTTTTGGATTGCTTAAGCACGATTTTCAAAACAGGGCCCGTGTTTTCAAAACACTACACACAATTACCACAACCACACACCCAATTAGCAAAACACTACAGATCCTTGCAAAATTAAACACTTCTTGTAAAAACTATACACTTCTTTTTAAAAACCACACTTTGTTACCATATGAAACACACACGTTTCACATTACTATACTCTGTTTGCACGAGTTACACTCTGCTTTGATAAACCTAAAACACTTTTAGCACTTCTACTTCCCATGATTAGAGTAGGCTACTATCAACAAAGTACAAATATAATGTCAATTCACCAAACACTACACAAGACCAATGTTGCAGACTGAAGAAACTCATTTATTTCTCAACACGCCCAAAATGTTGACATGGAGATTCATAATACTGTAACCAAACGTCACTTTACGTATTGTAAGTTCAAAAAAATAAAAAAAATAATAACTAGACATTGTCTCTTCGCCTAGCTGGATCTGGCCAGAGAATTTCATCAACATCGCAGGCAATGTTGTCATTAGCAAGACACCTTGGAAAGAAACGTCTTGAATGACGAATCCATCCTTGCATTGCTGCTACCTCCATCTGGTCACAGGCCTCCTCCATGGCTTGGATGAGGGGTACCTCAGCCTGGAGACGGAGATCATATACCTTCCACCGCCATGCCGAGAAAAACTCTTCTATAGGGTTGAGGAATGGAGAGTATGGTGGAAAGATAGGACGGTGAAATGTGGATGTTGCTGAAACCAGTTCTGAACCAGAGCAGAGCGGTGGAAAGACACATTGTCCCAGACAACAATGTATTGCATATGATCGATTTGATTTGCTGCTGTTATGTTGTGCAATTGGTCCAAGAATGTAAGTATGAGTGTTGTGTTGTAAGGGCCCATATGGGCATGGCGGTGGAGGACCCATTCTGTGTAATGGCTGCACAGAGTGTTATATTACCCCCACGTTGCCTTGGACATTGACTATAGCCCTGTGGCCAATGATGTTTCTTCCCCTCCTTCGTGTTCTCGTCAGGTTGAACCCAGCCTCATCTACGTAAATGAACTCATGCTGGATCTCCTCTCCATCCATTCGTAAAACTCTCTGAAAAACAGTGTCAGGCAAAATTGTGTAGTTCAGTGTAGATCTAGTATACATATTACAGTACAGTAAAAGATTATGAGACAGTATGCAAGATCACACTCTAAAGTGAATACATACCTCTGCATAATCATGCCGCAGTCGTTTCACCCTTTCGGAATTGCGCTCGAAAGGCACTCGATAAATTTGCTTCATTTGAATATATATATTCTTTTTTTTTGAATGCGTGCCAGTGTTGATGTTGAGACCTGATGGATATCGTTGAAAATGGCGTGGTTATTGACAATGTTAGCTTGGAGCTGCTTGAGTGTTATAGCATTGTTGGCCAAAACCATGTTTACTATCTCCCTCTCTTGCTGTTCTGTGAACATAGGAGGCCTTCCCCTTGTCGTCCCTGACCCTCAATCCTATGTAGAAAAAAAAAACATATACAATAGTACAGTAATTTCACAGGAAAAGGTAACAGAAGTGCTGATAGTGCATAGAATACAGTACTGTAAGCAGTTACTGAAACCGTGCAGATGTTTTTGATATGATGATATTTTTACAATACCTATTTTCCAGTCGAAATGTTCTCATCACACTTGCCACTGATATCGGCTTAGATTTGGCTGTACTCGCAGTCCAGCCTCCCTCAGCGTCAGGCCGTGGTTGACAACGTGGTCAACCAGTGTTGCAGGATCTCATTTGTCAGATTCGGTCCTCTTTGAGCACCTTCTAGTCTTCCTCTTCCTCTTCCTCCCCTTCCTCCTCCTCCTCGTCCTCCTCCTCGTTCTCCCTTCCTCGTCGTTCTCCTCGTCGTTCTCCTCGTCCTCCTCGTTCTCCTCATCCTCCTCGTTCTCCTCGTCCTCGTCGTTCTCCTCGTCCTCCTCGTCCTCCTCGTTCTCCTCGTCCTCCTCGTTCTCCTCGTCCTCCTCGTTCTCTTCGTTCTCCTCTCCTCCTCGTTCTCCTCGTCCTCCTCCTCGTGCTCCTCGTCTCCTCGTCTTCCTCCTCCTCCTCGTCTTACTCTTTCTCTGACTCTTTCCATTGTGCTTGAAGACCGATGAACTCACCTGCTGATTTTTATAGTGCTTATACACCTGATTGGTGTGTCTACAATTAAGCAAACGAGTGTTTGCACACCTGATGACTGTGTTGAACCAATTGGTTGGACGGTGTGGTAATTTGACAGTCAGTGCTTTGGTATTGCAAGGACGTGACTTCATGATAGATTTTTGTGTTTAATGTATGTTAAGTGTGTTTAGTGTTTTGCAAATCACTGTGTGTAGAGTTTTGCAACAAGTGTGAGGTTGACAATGTGCTTATAGTTGTGCAAATATGGGCTGATTTTTGCTTCTTGAGTGTAAGGTTTTGCTAATAGTGTACTACTTTTAATTTTAGTGTGTAAGCAATCCAAAAAAACTGTAAGTAATTAAGGCGTAAGTGACAGGCCCTGGGATTGGCTAGGTACTCTGAACTACGGACGCTGAGCTGTAAATATTTAACTTTCCACCATGTCCAGTGTGGTACATTGTTTGAGACTACCTGCATCTGCTGGGTGCTAGGATGTTATGACCAGTGGACCGCTTTCTCTCTCTCTCTCTCTCTCTCTTCTCTCTCTCCTCTCTCTCTCTCTCTCTCTCCTCTCTCTGTCTCCCTCTCTCTCTGTCTCTCTCTCTGTCTCTGTCTCCTCTCTCGTCTCCCTTTGTCTTCTCTTTCTCTCTCTCTCTCTTCAAACCAAACTGTGCTTATGCTATGTGGTCCTCATGCTAATATCCATTATGCTAATATAATATCATATTGATAGATATAAAGTGATCGACCAATAGGTAGTATTCAATGCTGAACAGGTAGTTGGACAAGCAGGTTAGTAGGAACGCATACACACGCAGGCAAACACACAGACACACAGGTACCGACGTTGGCTCACAGGTACACACGCTGGCTCACAGGTACGCACGCACACACACACACACACACACACAGCACACACTCAGGTACACACGCAGGCACACACGCAGAAACACACGCAAGCACACACGCAGGAAACACGCAGGCACGCATGCAGGCACACACACAGGCACACACACAGGCACACACGCAGAAACACACGCAAGCACACACGCAGGAAACACGCAGGCACGCATGCAGGCACACACGCAGGGAAACACACAGGCACACACGCAGGTGCTCACGCAGGCAACACACACAGGCACGCACACAGGCACACACGCAGACACGACTTCAGGTACACAGACAGGCACACACGCAGGCACACACTCAGGTACACACACAGGTACACAGGCAGGCACACACACAGGTACACATGCAGGTACACACACAGGCACGCACGCAGGTACGCAGGTACACACACAGACATGCAGGTACACACACAGGCATGCAGGTACACACACAGGCATGCAGGTACACACGCATGCACGCAGGTACACACCAGTGGAGGCTCGTCATAGGAGGAAAGAGAGGACCATCCTCCTCAGTGAATTTCATAAAAAATAAAAATGGTAAAACATTGAAAAAGTTGTCCATTTTAGATAAAACTATATTAAATATATTCACGTCGCTAACTAATTTATTAAAAACACATTGTTTTGCAATGAAGGTCTACAGTTGCCTCAACAGCACTCTGTAGGGTAGCACTGTAGGGTAGAACTGTAGGGTAGCACTGCAGGGTAGCACTATGGTGCAGCAGGAGGACAGCTACAGTTGAAGTCGGACGTTTACAATTGTCAGACGTTTCCAGCAATTGTTTACAGACAGATTATTTCACTTATAATTCACTGTATCACAATTCCAGTGGGTCAAAAGTTTACATACACTAAGTTGACTGTACCTTTAAACAGCTTGGAAAATTCCAGATAATAATGTCATGGCTTTAGAAGTTTCTGATAGGCTAATTGACATCATTTGAGTCAATTGTAGGTGTACCTGTGGATGTGTTTCAAGGCCTACCTTCAAACTCAGTGCCTCTTTGCTTGACATCATGGGAAAATCGAAAGAAATCAGCCAAGACCTCCCCAAAAAATTGTAGACCTCCACAAGTTTGGATCATCCTTGGGAGCAATTTCCAAACGCCTGAAGGTACCACGTTCATCTGTACAAACAATAGTACACAAGTATAAACACCATGGGACCACGCAGCCTTTATACTGCTCAGGAAGGAGACACATTCTGTGTAATAGAGACGTGCTTAGGTGCGAAAAGTGCAAATCAATCCCAGAACAACAGCAAAGGACCTTGTGAAGATGCTGCAGGAAACAGGTACAAAAGTATCTATATCCACAGTAAACCGAGTCCTATAACAACATAACCTGAAAGGCCACTCAGCAAGGAAGAAGCCACTACTCCAAAACCGCCATAAAAAAGCCAGACTACGGTTTGCAACTGCACATGGGGACAATATGTTGTGGGGGTGTTTTGCTGCAGGAGGGACTGATGCACTTCACAAAATAGATGGCATCATGAAGGAGGAACATTTGGAAGTTAACTTTAGAAGTTAAAGCTTGGTCTCAAATGGGTCTTCCAAATGGACAATGACCCCTTCTAAAATGTGGTAAAATGGCTTAAGGACACAAAAGTCAAGGTATTGGAGTGGCCATCACAAAGCCCTGACCTTAATCCCATTGAGAATTTGTGGGCAGATGAAAAGCAAATGTTTTGTGAGTGGCTTAGGAACCTGACTCAGTTACACCAGCTCTGTCAGGATGAATGGGACAAAATTCACCCAACTTATTGTGGGAAGCTTGTGGAAGGCTACCCAAAACGTTTGGACCAAGATAAACAATTTAAAGGCAATGCTACCAAATACTAATTGAGTGTATGTAAACTTCTGACCCACTGGGAATGTGATGAAAGAAATAAAAGCTGAAATAAATCATTCTCTCTACTATTATTCTGACATTTCATATTCTTAAAATGAAGTGGTGATCCTAACTGACCTGACATGGAATTTTTACTACGATTAAATGTCAGGAATTGTGAAAAACTGAGTTCAAATGTATTTGGCTAAGGTGTATGCAAACTTCCGACTTCAACTGTAACTTCCGTTCCCCTCTGGGTACATTGATTTCAATACAAAACCTAGGAGGCTCTTGACCCCCTTTCATAGACTTACATAGTAATTATGACAACTTCCGGAGGACGTCCTCCAACCTATCAGAGCTCTTGCAGCATGAACTGACATGTTGTCCACCCAATCAAAGGATCAGATAATTAATTTAGTACTAAAAGCATAATTTGAAGCTAGCTAACACTGCAGTGCATAAAATGTGGTGAATAGTTGACTCAAAGAGAGAGAAAGACAATAGTTGAACCGTTTTCAACAAATACATTTTTTTGAAAAATGAAGAAGCAAGAAAGAGAGAGATTTTTTTTCAGTTTCAGTTTCACTTACTTAGCTATCAAATGCAGCTGGATAATTTAGTTACTCAAACAACTGGCTCAAACAGAGGGATGCTATGTTAGCCAGCTGGCTATGACTATCCAAAACAACACTGGAACTCTTCCAAGTCAAGATTTTTTATTTTTTTATTTATTGCCATCGGGTCCTGCCAGTGTAACTGCTTACTGACTATGCACTGTAATGTTACTGCATGATTTAAGCTGGTTTACGTTAGTTCTATTAGCTATGTTGACCATGACGTTACTTTAGCTAATATGGTGACAACGATGTAGGCTGTGTGTAACGTTTATGATATAGTTTGGCTTGGAAAGTTTTTTTTTGCCTGGTCACATACAGCTGATGTGTTGTGCATTGTAGTCCACAAGCGAAGGGAAGAGGTGAGAGGAGGAGAGCGCATTGAAGCGAGATGGAATAGAACGTGGCTGCTATGAAACAACTGTGTTTATGCGTGATCAGGGGTGTATTCATTCAGCCAATTCTGTTGAAAAACGTTTCTTAAACGGACGCAAACGAAGAAGGAATGAAAATACCTGAATTTGTCCAACAGAAACTCTCGTTTGCAACTGTTGGACTAATGATTACACCCTAAATAAGCTAGATACAGGCAAGAGTGTGCAAGACGGTATTGAACGTGTCACAGTCTGTCCATGTGTCATCTAAAAAATATCTCTCGACCTGTGTGCACCCATGATGTAAATTGTAATTCATAGACTAGGTTGTAGCAACCTCATGATGGGTATTGGGAAAATTCGATTATCATGTAGTAGCCTAAACCTATCGATGTTACATTGAACTGGGTGAATGGAATATGAATGACAGTCATCCAACATGCTGTAATAGAAATAAGGTCATGCTCTTCGAAAAAATTATAACATTTCCTCCCTCATCATAAATGGCACTGACTGCCACTGGTACACACACTGGTAAACACACAGGCACGCAGGTACAATACACACAGGCACGCAGGTACAATACACACAGGCACGCAGGTAAACACACAGGCACGCAGGTAAACACACAGGCACGCAGGTATACACACAGGCACGTAGGTACTATACACACAGGCACGCAGGTACAATACACAGTCACGCAGGTACTATACACACAGGCACGCAGGTACTATACACACAGGCATGCAGGTACATAGTAACACATAGGCACGCAGGTCGTATACACACAGGCCGCGAGGTAAACCACAGGCACGCAGGTATAACACAACAGGCCACAGGTACATACACAGACGCACGTACAATACACACAGGCATGGCAGGTCTTATACACAACGGTACGCAGGGTACAAACACACCCAGGCACGCAGGTACTACACACAGGACGCGAGGTTACTATACACACAGGCATGCAGGTACTATACACACCAGGACGCGCGTATACACACAGGCACGCAGGTACAATAAAACAAAGGCACGCAGGTTAACACAGGCACGCAGGTAAACACACAGGCACGCAGGTATATAACAACCAACACGGCACGCAGGTACAAACATCATAGGCAACCAGGTAACAGATAAATCAACAGGCACACAGGTACATAACCAGGCATCCAGGTAAACAAGAAAGCCCGAGGTATACACACAGGCACGCAGGTATACAACAAAAGGCACGCAGGTACTATCACACAGGCACAGTACAATACACACAGCACGCAGGTATACACACAGGCATGCAGGTACAATACACAGGCACGCAGGTACAATACAACAGGCATGCAGGGTACAATATACCACAGGCAACACAAGGAAACAACACAGGCAACGCAGGTAAATACACAACACCAGGGAAACACACAGGCACGCAGGTAAAACAAACACAACGTTCACACGCGGTACGCACGCAAGGTACTATACACACAGGCACGCAGGTACTATACACACAGGCAACGCAGGTAAAACACACAGGCACGCAGGTAAAATAACAAACACAGGCATGCAGGTAAACACACAGGCACGCAGGTAACACAAGCCAGGTCCACAGGCACGCAGGTACAATCGCAGGAACACAGAGGTCGCAGGTAATACACACAGGCACGCAGTAAAATCCACGAGGCAGCAGGTATACACAACAGGACGCAGGTATCAGACACACCAGGCAATCGCAGGTAAACGGGGACGAGGTTATATACACA
>NW_019944768.1:7640-33519 GCF_002910315.2 Salvelinus sp. IW2-2015 | reverse complement strand
AGGTACAATACACACAGGCATGCAGGTACTATAAACACAGGCACACAGGTACAATACACACAGGCACGCAGGTAAACACACAGGCACGCAGGTAAAACTACACACAGCAGACACACAGGCTAAATACACACAGGCACGCAGGTAATAACACAGGCACCAGGTACACCACAGGCACGCAGGTACTGTACACACAGCACACGCAGGTAAACACACAGGCACGCAGGTAAAACAACACAGGGCATGCAGGTACACACACAGGCACGCAGGTAAACACACAGGCCAGCAGGTAACACACAGGCACGCAGGGTACAATACACACAGGCACGCAGGTAAACACAGAGCCGCAGGTTATCACACGGCACGCAGGTAAATACACACAGGCACGCAGGTACTATACACACAGGCACGCAGGTACTATACACACGGACGCAGGCTAAACAGAGGCACGCAGGTACTATAACAACAGGCACGCAGGTAAACACAGAGGCACGCAGGTATACACACAGGCACGCAGGTACTAATACACACAGGCACGCAGGTAAACACAGAGGACGCAGGTAAACACACAGGCACGCAGGTACACACAGGCACGCAGGTATATACACAAGGCACGACAGGTATACACCAGGCACGCAGGTAAACAACAGGGCACGCAGGTACTAC
Source organism: Salvelinus sp. IW2-2015 (assembly GCF_002910315.2). Taxonomy (NCBI): domain Eukaryota; kingdom Metazoa; phylum Chordata; class Actinopteri; order Salmoniformes; family Salmonidae; genus Salvelinus; species Salvelinus sp. IW2-2015. Next base: position 32,856 of record NW_019944768.1, on the reverse strand, counting down.
TACACACAGGCACGCAGGTACAACACAGGCAGCAGGTAAACACGGAGGCACGCAGGTACATAACACACAGGCACGCAGGTAACACAGAGGCACTAGGTATACACACAGGCACGCAAGGTACTATCACACAGGCACGCAGGTAAACACGAGGACCGCAGGTATACACACAGGCACGACGGTAAACACACAGGCACGCAGGTACTATACACACAGGCACGCAGGTAAAAACAGAGGCCCGAGTATACACACAGGCACGCAGGTAAACACACAGGCACGCAGGTAAAAATCACACAGGCACGCAGGTAAAATACACACAGGCACGCAGGTACATGACACACAGGCACGCTGGTACTATACACACAGGCACGCAGGTATACACAGATGCAGGTAAACACACAGGCACGCAGGTAAAATACACACAGGCACGCAGGTAAAATACACACAGGCATGCAGGTAAACACTACAGGCACGCAGGTAAACACACAGGCACGCAGGTTAAACACACAGGCACGCAGGTACAATACACAGAATACGCAGGTAAACACACAGGCTACGCTGGTACAATACACACAGGCACGCAGGTAAACACAGAGGCACGCAGGTATACACACAGGCACGCAGGTACAATACACAGATACGCAGGTAAACACACAGGCACGCTGGTACAATACACAGAGGCACGCAGGTAAACACACAGGCACGCAGGTACAATACACACAGGCACGCAGGTAAACACACAGGCACGCAGGTAAACACGCAGGTACACACAGAAGGGCTAAGTGAGCAGAGTGGCCGTCATTCACTCTAATTGGTGGTGTTGTGCTCTGTGTACGTTATTCATTATTTGCTAATTAGCCATTGGTTCCTGTGTGGAATAGGCAGAGTCGACATATTATGACAATTAGTAGAGTGATGGCTAGAGTTGCAAAGGGAGGTTATTGTATATTACTGTAAACGGTCCAAGTTTACCAGTAAACACTTTCAAGGATTTTTTATGTAATCCATCACATGACATCTAGTGACCCATTTGGGTACTTCAGTTTTTCGCAGGATTTGACACAATCTTTTGTGAAGGGGCCTTTTTGGAACATTTGCTAAAAACCTGTATGCTACCCAGCCAGCATAGATGTTATCGCTCTGAAATCAAATCAAATCAAACTTTATTTGTAACGCTTACTGACATGCCCTTAACCAACAATGCAGTTCAAGATAGAGTTTAAAACATTTTTACCAAATAAACTAAAGTAAAAAAAGATATATCAATGTAACACAATAAAATGTCAATAACGAGGTGATATGCAGGGGGTACCGGTACCGAGCCAGTGTGCGTGGGTACAGGCTAGTCGAGGTAATTGGGTACATGTAGATAGGGGCTTATCACATGTCAAATATATTAAATCATTTAATAAGTTGATTTTAAAATAAAAAATAGAATGACTTAGCTGTAAAACATTATCCTAAATACAAACCATCAACTTAAGTGAATACCATTGGTGTTTAATATGAGAGTTTCATCATGAAATACCCTTTATATATTTTTTACACACTTTTATTTATTTTACAATGTCAATATGTCTTTTTTGTCAATGTTTTGGCGTCAAACTGGTGGCAGTTGTGAAAGAGTCAATAGTTGAATGAGTAGCCGAGGTGATTGAAAATAATGCCATTGTTAAGTAGATGCTTTTTTCATTAATTAGGCTATTTTTTCTTGAACTATATGGTTTCTCTACTAGAAACTCATGGGCAATATGGACACAGATATAAAATATATTTCATATATATAAATACATTTTATTTTATTCAAGTAATAATTACCGAAGTTACGATATATTGCCATAGATTGTCTGTTAATCACCAAAATTACCGGAGTTTCCGATAACTTTGGTAAATTACCGGTAGCTTTGCAACTCTGGTCATGAGACGCCCAACATAGCGGCACATTAGAATCTGCTCTTATAAAAAATTATCTGCTTTTATTATTCAAATTCACTTTGATAACTTTCAAACATATTTCAAACTACTGTAACGGACTCTCACTTAATGTGTTATTTCATACTTCTCCTATTCTGCATGTGGTCTACTGCAGAGGACTCCCCTGCAAGCTAAAACAATTCATTATGCATAGTATTAAATATGTATTGCATGCTTTATTTATTTGATTATAGTTGACACATATATATATTTATTTTTCCAAATGATTTAAGATCTAAATTAAAGTATTTCCCCAACTGCTTTGGAGAGGTGCCTGATTTCATTATTGTCCCGAGCTATTCGCTAACATCACAATTCCATTTTCCCTAACCGCCACACACAAACATCCTGTGGCATCTCACAACCATCCATAACCACATAACCTCTCACAGACAGCCCTTAATCCTCTTGATTTCCCTCCCAGCACTGACAGTCCCTTCCCAACACATACGGTGCCTTCACAAAGTATTCACACCCCTTTACTTTTTCCACGTTTTGTTGTATTACAGACTGAATTTGAAATTGATTAAATGTGCTTTTTTTTGGTCACTGGACTACACACAATATACCATAATGTCAAAGTGGAATTATGTTTTTTGAAACTTTTATAAATTAATAAAACAACGAAAAGCTTGAATGTCTTGAGTCAATAAGTATTCAACCCCTTTGTAAACATTGACTTCAGGAAACAGCAGAGGCAGCATCCCCCCATCCACATCGATGGGACAGTAGTGGAGAAGGTGGATAGTTTTAAGTTTCTTGGTGTATACATCACAGACAAACGGTCCACCCACACAGACAGCGTGGTGAATGTGCAACAGCGCCTCTTCAACCTCAGGAGAATAAAGAAATGTGGGTTGTTACCTGAAACACTCACAAACTTTTACAGATGCACAATCAAGAGCATCTTGTCGTACTGCATCACCGCCTGGTACGGCAACTGCTCCGCCCACAACCGCAAGGATCTCCAGAGGGTAGTGAGGTCTGCACAACGCATCACCGGGGACAAACTACCTGCCCTCCAGGACACCTACACCACCCGATGTCACAGGAAGGCCAAAAAGATCATCAAGGACAACAACCACCCGAGGCACTACCTGTTCACCCCGCTATCATCCAGAAGACGAGGTCAGTACAGGTGCATCAAAGCTGGGACCGAGAGACTGAAAAACAGTTTCTTTCTCAAGGCCATCAGACTGTTAAACAGCCATCACTAACATTGAGTGGCTGCTGCCAACATACTGACTCAACTCTCTTGCCACTTTAATAAATGTAATAAATGGATTTAATAAAGGTATCACTAGTCACTTAAATTACGCCACTTTAAATTTTAATAATGTCTACATATCCTACATTACTCATCTCATATGTATATACAGTATTTTATGCCATCTACTGCATCTTGCCAATGCCGCACGGCCATAACTCATCAACATATTTATATTTACATATTCTTATTCATCCCTTTACATTTGTGTGTTTAATGTTGTGAATTTGTTAGATTACTTGTTAGATATTACTGCACTGTCGGAACTAGAAGTACCTACACTCGCATTAACATCTGCTAACCATGTGTATGTGACCAATAACATTTAATTTGACTTGATTTGTTATGGCAAGCCTAAATACTGTTGAACATAGAAATGTGTTTAATAAGTCACATAATAAGTTGCATGGACTCACAAAGTGTGCAGTAATAGTGTTTACCATGGTTTTTTTGTGACTACTTAGTCTCTGTACCCCACACATACAATTATCTTTAAGGTCCCTCAGTCGACCAGTGAATTTCAAATGCAGATTAAACTACAAAGACCAAAAAGATTTCCCAATGCCTCGCAAAGAAGGGGACCTATTGGTAGATGGGTAAAAATAATATAAAAACAGATATTGAATATCTCTTTGAGCATGGTGAAGTTATTCATTACACTTTGGATGGTATATCAATGTACCCAGTCACTACAACGATACAGGCATCCTTTCACCATGAGGCTAATGGTGACTTTGAAACAGTTACAGAGTTCAATTGCTGTGATAGGACAAAAATTAGGATGGATAACCAATATTGTAGTTACGCCACAATAGTAACATAATTAGAGTGAAAAGAAGGAAGCTTGTACAGACCACAAATATTCCAAAATATGTGACCTGTTTGCAACAAGGCACTAAAGCATATGTCAAACTCATTGTGCCGAGTGTCTGCGGATTTTCGCTCCGCCCTTGTACTTGATTAATGAATGAACGTCAGTAATTGGTAAGGAACTCCCCTCACCTGGTTGTCTAGGGCTTAATTTAAAGGAAAATGAAAAATCACAAATCTGCAGCCCTCAGTGGAATGAGTTTGACACACCTGCAGTAAAGTAATTCTGCAAAAAATGTGGCAAAGCAATTAACTTTTTGTCCTGAATAAAAACTGTTATGTTTGGGGCAAATCCTCTACAACAAATGACTGGATAACACTCTCCACTTTTTTCAAGCATAGTGGTGGCTGCATCATGTTATGGGTATGCTTGTTGTTGTTAAAACCTGTTTGGGAAAGGCGTGCCGCTAGCGGGACACCTCGACAACATCCGGTGAAATTGCAGAGCGCCAAATTCAAATTAAATTACTATAAATATTTAACTTTCATAAAATCACAAGTGTAATACATCAAAATAAAGCTTAACTTCTTGTTAATCCAGCCGCCATGTCAGATTTCAAGAAGTCTTTACGGCGAAAGCAAACCATGCAATTATCTGAGGACAGCGCCCCGCATACAAACACATGAAAAACATATTTCAACCAGGCAGGTGCGATACAAAAGTCAGAAATTGTGATATAAAAAATGCCTTACCTTTGATGATCTTCTTCTGTTGTCCCTCCAAAAGGTCTCAGTTACATTACAAATGGTCTCTTGTTCGATAATGTCCTTCTTTATATCCATAAAAACTTAGTTTAGCTGGCGCGCTTCAGTCATAATCCATCCAGTTTCCCTCCATCAAAATGCATACATAATGAATTCCAAACGTTACTAATAAACTTTTCCAAACAAGTCAAACAACGTCTATAATTAAACCTTAGGTATCCTAATACGCAAAAAAACTATACAATTTAACCTTTCACGAGCCTCTACCCCGGGTCCGGGATCACCCCCACCCCCCCACACACTGATTAGCATAGCTAGCATAGCTTCACAAGTAGATAGTAGCATCTAAATATCATTAAATCACAAGTCCAAGACACCAGATGAAAGATACAGATCTTGTGAATAAAGCCACCATTTCAGATTTTTAAAATGTTTTACAGGGAAGACAAAATATGTAAATCTATTAGCTAAACACGTTAGCAAAATACACAATTTCTTTGTCCACCATTTTTCTCTTCCACCAGTAGCTATCACCAATTCGGCTAAACTAAGATATTGATAGCCAATAACCTATAAAAAACCTCATCAGATGACAGTCTGATAACATATTTATGGTATAGGATAGGTTTTGTTAGAAAAAAGTGCATATTTCAGGTAGAAATCACAGTTTACAATTGCACCGACCATCACAACACGACTAGAATTACTATAGAGAGCAACGTGTATGACCATTTACTCTTAATAAAACATTTCATAAGAATAGACAAAGCATAGCAATGGAAAGACCCAGATCTTGTGATTCCAGACAATATTTCAGATTTTCTAAGCGTTTTACAGCGAAACACAATAAATCGATAAGTTAGCATACCACATGTGAAAACGTTACCAAAGCATCGATTCAAGCCAAAGAGAGCATAACGTAATCATCGCCAAAATATATTAATTTTTTCACTAACCTCTTCAGAATTCTTCCGATGACACTCCTGTAACATCATTTTACAACATACATATACAGTTTGTTCGAAAATGTGCATATTTAGCCATACAAAACCGTGGTTACACAATGAAAATACTAGGAAATCAAGCCTCAAAAGTCGACGTCATCTTTCAGAGTGATCTAGTTTAATCGAAAGCTAATCATATACTTGACTAAAAAATACAGGGTTGACAGAATCGAAAGACAAATTAGTTCTTAATGCAATCGCTGATTTACATTTCTAAAATTATCTACTTCTTCTATACAGCGTTCGCCAAGAGAAGCTATAACAAACAAAATGGCGTAATATGCGTTTAAAATATTTCGACAGAACAACGATTTATCATATTAAATATTCCTTCTATGAGGTGATTTTCCATCAGATCTTGGGCAATGTATCCTTTCTTGGGTCTAATCTTCTTTTGGTCGATAGATGTCCTCTGTCCTTCGAAATATCCACTAACGATCGAACGGGACCCCGAAACGTGCCCAAAGTTTCAGAGTGCACGACAAAGAAATTCCTCAAAATCGCACTAAACGGATATAAATTGCTATAAAACGGTTCAAATTAACTACATATGATGTTTTTAACAACTATAACGACTAAAAACATGACCGGATAAATATCACTGGCTAAACAACCATTTGGAAGGAGGCAGGTCTGATGTCCATCTTGCGCAAGACGCATGCAGGAAGAGAGCGGTACTTCCACGTTTTCGTGTTTTATAGTGGCTCTGATTGCGCAATCGAATCCATTCAAAGCGTGATGACGTACTGACACCCAGAGGAAGACGTAGGCAGTGTCGGTTTCTCCATAGCATCTACTGGCACCTTAAAACCGATCCCAGATCAGGGGTAAACATTTCTGAAATCTGACTCCCTGTCAGGAAAAGTGCTGTAGAAGTAGTTCTGTACCACTCAGAGACAAAATTCCAACGGCTATAGAAACTAGAAAGTGTTTTCTATCCAATAATAACAATAATATGCATATTGTACGATCAAGAATTGAGCACGAGGCAGTTTAATTTGGAGACCAAAAAATGCTAATGCGGAACAGCACCCCCTATAGTTGCAAGAAGTTAAGAGAATAGTATGTTCATTACCGGAGATAAATAAGAGGAACGCGCTTTCATCCAACGGGGTTGAAAACACTACAGCCAAAATGGGAGCCACCTAGAAAAAACTACAATTTCTGGGTAATTTTTCCAAAAACCAGCCTGAAACTCTTTCTAAAGACTGTTGACATCAAGTGGAAGCCCTAGGAACTGCAATCTGGGAGGACTTCGCCTTATAATTAAAGTACTAGCCATCGAAAATAGTGGTAAGGTGATTTTTTTGGGGGGGGTGGTTTGTCCTCGGGGTTTCGCTTGCCATATCAGTTCTGTTATACTCACAGACATTATTTTAACAGTTTTAGAAACTTTAGAATGTTTCTTTCCAAATCTATCAATTATATATGCATGTCCTAGCTTCTGGGCTTGAGTAACAAGCAGTTTACTTTGGGCATGCTTTTCATCCGGATGACAAAATACTGCCCCCTATCCCTTAAGGACTGGGGAGTACTTCAGGATAAAAACATGCGCAATGGAGCAAAGCACATGTAACATCCTGGAGGAAAACCTGGTTCAGTCTGCTTCCCACCAGACACTGAGAGATTAATTCACCTTTCAGCAGGACAATAACCAAAAACACTAAGCCAAATCTACACTGGAGTTGCTTACCAAGAAGGCAGTGAATGTTCCTGAGTGGCCGAGTTACAGGTTCTGACCAAAATCTACTTGTAAATCTATGGCAAGACTTAAAAATGGTTGTCAAGCAATGATCAACAACTAATTTGACAGAGCTTGAAGAATTTTGAAAATTTAAAATGGGCAAATATTGTTCAATCCAGGTGCGCAAATCTCTTAGAGACTTACCCAGAAAGACTAACAGCTGTAAGGGCTGCCAGAGGTGATTCTAAAATGTATTGACTCAGGGGTGTGAATACTTATGTAAATTAGATACAGTACTTCTTTATTTTATTTTCAATAAATTAGCAACAATTTCAACAACAACAAAAATGCACTTGGTCATTGTGGGCTATTGTGAATAGATGGGTGAGAAAAAACATCAATTTAATCCGTTTCAAATTCAGGTTGTAACACAACAACATGTGGAATAATTCAAGGGGAATATGAACTGTATCAGGGCATTATTAGATGTGATTTGATTTACAGGTTATTAGCCTCGATATGCTGCTTGTTAAAACACATTTATTCATCAACACTTCACATTATATTTGGCAACAGAAACATAATTTAATTTAGTCACTCCACTATTCACTTTGACGGTACTAGAAGTTGTCTGCTTGGGTAAAGATAGTGTAATGAATGTAAGCTAACTGATCATCCTGTATTACACCTCGAACTGACACAAAAACTGCGAAAGCCAGAAATGTCCTGGAAATCCTCCAGCTGACAGAGAGAGAAACCCTTCAAGAGACTTTTAGCTCCTCCCACCAGTCAAAACCTCTGTTATGTCCTGCGGCAGTCTGTGGTAGGGCAGTTTCCAGGCCCCAGGCAGTTCTGGGTGTGGATCCTGACTAACGTATGTAGAGGCAGCATTGAGCTAGGATGCCTTCACTGAGCCCTTACACAGACATCTATTGTGCTGTCTGCCAACATTGCGCACATACGCCCCATGTTTTTTACTCATGAGTTGACTAAGCTGCTATCCCAAGCCAGTGTTGAGCTAATTGGTCTTGTGACCAATCACATCAGTTCTGAAAAAAATCTGATGTGATTGGTCAAAAGACCAATTAGTGGTAAAAATATCAGAATTGACTCAGCATAAGACCATGTAGAACAACCATAAAATAAATATGGATATTTTCTATCAATCTTCGAAAGTTGTCTGCCTTTATGGATTTCACAGAAGATATGTACAGTTAAAGTTGGAAGTTTACATACATTTAGGTTGGAGTCATTAATACTCATTTTCAACCACACCACAAATTTCTTATTAACATACTATAATTTTGGCAAGTCAGTTAGTGTCCAAACCGACTTGCCAAAACTATAGAAAGTAATTTTTCCAACAATTGTTTACAGACAGATTATTTCACTTATAATTCACTCTATCACAATTCCAGTTAGTCAGAAGTTTACATACACTAAGTTGAATGTGCCTTTAAACAACTTGCAAAATTCCAGAAAATTATGTCATAGATTTAGAAGCTTCTGATAGGCTAATTGACATAATTTTAGTAAATTGGAGGTGTACCTGTGGATGTATTGAAAAGCCTACCTTCAAACTCAGTGCCTCTTTGCTTGACATCATGTGAAAATCAAAAGAAATCAGCCAAGACCTCAGAAAAAAATTGTATACCTCCACAAGTCTGGTTCATCCTTGAGAGCAATTGCCAAATGCCTGAAGGTACCACGTTCATCTGTACAAACAATGTACGCAAGTATGAACACCATAGGACCACACAGCCGCCATACCACTCAGGAAGGAGACACGTTTGGTCTCCTAGAGTTTCTATATCCACAGTAAAACGAGTCATATATCGATATAACCTGAAAGGCCGCTCAGCAAGGAAGAATCCTCTTCTCCAAAACTGCCATAAAAAAGCCAGATTACGGTTTGCAACTGCACATGGGGACAAAGATCGAACTTTTTGGAGAAATGTCCTCTGGTCTGATGAAACAAAAATAGAACTGTTTGGCCATAATGACCGTTGTTATGTTAGGAGGAAAAGGGGGAGGCTTGCAAGCCGAAGAACAACATCCCAACTGTGAAGCACAGTGGCGGCAACATCATGTTGTGGAGGTGCTTTGCTGCAGGAGGGACTGGTGCACTTCACAAAACAGAAGACTTCTGCTACAATGACACAAGCAGGCAAAGGAATTCTGTTTCTCTCCATCTAGAATACACTCTAGGAAGAAGCCTAGGCACCATACGGTACTGTCTGTAAGACAAAAATACAGTGATTTCGGAAAGTCTTCAGACCCCTTGACTTTTTGCACATTTTATTAAGTTACAGCCTTTACAAATATATATATATATATATATAAATCCTGCACAATACACACAATACACCATAATGATGAAGCAAAAAAACGTTTTTTAGACATTTTTGCACATGTATTAAATGCAAAAACAGAAATACCTTATTTACATAAGTATTCAGACCCTTTGCTTTGAGACTCGAAATTGAGCTCAGGTGCATCTTGTTCTCATTGATAATCCTTGAGATGTTTCCACAACTTGACGATGTTTCCACAACTTGAATGGAGTCCACCTGTGGTAAATTCAATTGATTGGACACGATTTGGAAATGCACACACCTGTCTATATAAGGTACCACAGTTGACAGTGCATGTCAGAGCAAAAACCAAGCCATGAGATTGAAGGAATTGTACGTAGAGCTCCGAGACAGGATTTTGTCAAGGCACAGATCTGGGGAAGGGTAACAAACCATTTCTGCACCATTGAAGTTCCCAAGAACACAGTGGCCTCCATCTTTCTTAAATGGAAGAAGTTTGGAACCACCAAGACTCTTCCTAGAGATGGCCGCCCGGCTAAACTGAGCAATCGGGGGAGAAGGGCCTTGGTCAGGGAGGTGATCAAGAACCCAATGGTAACTCTGACAGAGTTCCTCTCTGGTGATAGGAGAACCTTCCAGTACAACCATCTCTGCAGCACTCCAAAAATCAGGCCTTTATGTTAGAGTGGCCATACGGAAGCCACTCCACAGTAAATGGCACAGTTTGGAGTTTGCCAAAAGGCACCTAAAGACTCTCAGACAATGAAAAACATGATTCTCTGGTGTGATGAAGCCAAGATTGAACTATTTGGCCTGAATGCCAAGCGTCACATCTGGAGGAAACCTGGTACCATCTCTACAGTGATGCATGGTGGTGGCAGCATCATGCTGTGGGGATGTTTTTCAGCAGCAGGGACTGGGAGAATTGTCAGGATAGAGGCAAAGATGAATGGAACAAAGTACAGAGAGATCCTTGATGAAAACTTGCTCCAGAGCGCTCAGGAGCTTGGACTGAATAACGACCCTTAGCACACAGCCAAGACAACGCAGTAGTGGCTTGTAGTGACAAATCTCTGAATATCCTTGAGTGGCCCAGCCAGATCCCGGACTTGAACTCGATCGAACATCTCTGGAGAGACTTGAAAATAGCTGTGCAGCAATGCTCCCCATCCAACCTGACAGAGCTTAAGTGGATCTGCAGAGAGGAATGGGAAAAACTCCCCAAACACAGGTGTGCCAAGCATGTAGCATCATTGTAGCATCATACCCAAGAAGACTAAAGGCTGTAATCCCTGCCAAAGGTGCTTCAACAAAGTACTGAGTAAAGGGTCTGAATACTTATGTAAATGTAATTTTATTTTTAAATTTTTAATATATGTGCATTATTTCCAAAAATCTGTTTTTGCTTTGTCATTATGGGGTATTGTTTGTAGATTGATGAGGGGGAAAAATTTATTTAATACATTTTAGAATAAGGCTGCAACGTATCAAAATGTGGAAAAAGTCAAGGGTCTGAATACTGGATATAATACTTGATACTATATTGTATAGTTTGAACGACAGTTGAACCAGCATAACATTAACATTGAGCCAGCATAACATTAACATTAGGGTAGAATAGTTGAACATGCATTCATGTGCACAGGCACAGAGATTACATTTAGAACAATATCTAGCCTAATATAAAGAATATGGCATAACTCTCAAACTTTGCATAGTGACCAGACCATACAAATGTACCTGGGTAGATAGGAAGACAGTATCTACATACAACCATATCTATCAGGCATGCTTAGGAAATATTATTTATAGTTAAACCAGCTAATCAGTTTGAGATTTACAACAGTAAATTGTTGTATTTTTGTTTCTCCTCTCTGTTTACTAGTAAACTTAGCTGGCTAGCCTGCTGGATATACAATACTTGTTATTTACATCTGTTTGGAATCTTATCTTCCAACATATCTATAATTTTGTGAGACTGAAATGCATCCACGCTCATAATCGTAACCAATGTCATCCCTAATCAATTATGTTACATAGCTAGCTAGTGAAATGATTGACAGTTGCTAATGTTACACATTTTTGCTAACAAGTTACAAACATGAAGTGTGGAGCATAACAAGTTGCCAGGTGCCAGGCTAGCTATCTAACTAGTTGGCAACTGCAGCCATGTGCTAATGTTTCCTGGTAAACCTAGCTTTAGGTGGCTGGTGGTAATATTGAAGCTAGCTGTTTAGTAGACATATCTACGATTGTAAAACCGCTTCTATTTTTTGTCATAAATATTGCTCCCTGTGGTTATTTAGCTAGCTTAGCTAGATACCTACCTACCTAGCTAGCTAGAAAACAGAAAAACTATTTGATTTCCCCCTACTGTATGTTAGCCAGCAATACACAATATGGGTTTCATTAGATAAACTAAAGTTAGCTAGGTGGCTTGCAGGAAAGATGACTTATTAAGCTATCCACCGTATTTGTCATCTGCCCTCTTGGTGCTGGCATCGGCTGTAGCTGAGCTTCTAGCTAAATCCAACTCTTTGTTTCAAATCAACTTCACTATAGTCAGGTTGAAATGTGTAATGTCGGATGTCGCCATGTAGCTAATATAACATAAAAAAAGTCTGCATTGTCGAATTCGTGTTGATAAGAGGAATCACTTGAAGCCATTGCGTCTGGTCAGTTCTTTCAGTTTTGCCCAAAGGATTGTGTTGTTAGTGTTCGCCTCCATTTAAAAAAAGCCGGCTTTGGGGGAGGGACGGGGGCCAGAGCACGAATCGCCACCCCACACAAGTTGTAGTCTTTCAGAGACTGGAAAAAAATGTGTCAGGTACTATAGTTAGCAATGAATCGACCAATAGGAACATCGCTGAAAAGACGTCCAATGGCTCTATCGAACAAGGACAACCATATCTACACACACAAACACGTATAATGAGATCAGTATAACATAGAGACTTTGCAAAATGCCACAAAGCAGGACTACATTTATTTTCACACACACCCCCTCCCCCATCAATACACCGGAAGCCATCATAGGGTCTATCTATCTTTCAGCGTGCAAAGCCCAGACCTGCCTTCCTCCCCAGGGGCAATTATGTATGAAACACATCTCACTGTCCTAGAAATGCCTCAGACAAGTTGAAAACAAGCTCAGATTCCCCCAGGGTGAAATTCCCCTTTAACATTTGCTTTGTGTTCCCAGTAAAGCAATTAGTGATGTGACATGTTGTTGTTCGCGCTGTTGATATATTGTTATTTAACAACCTGTTTGTTTACCATATGTAGTTTCTATGGTGACCATGGGGGATGTATTTAGCGTGATATTAGCTGTGACCCAGGTCAGTGACCCTTAACAGCACACATGGAGATAGATGGGCCTATTAAAACACTAGATAATAACACCAATTAGATGACAGGTATTCACCACCAAACAGCAAGCTAGATCTAATCAGCGTTTTATTTGTGAAATGGCGGAAGCAGAAGTGTAGTTTGAAGCTGAAAGAGCATCGAGTACAGTTAGCGAAAAAGATGAGTGACAACAGTGAAGTCCAAGAATGGAACAAAAAGGGATAACATTTTAGTGGAAAATTAGTCTGATGAATCGTTCATTGTTGGAGTACGTTTTTTGGCTAAAGATGTTTATTTGGGAAACCGTTTCGAAGACACAAGGATGGTGAAGAATGCGCTGGGAAAAGTGAATGCAGTCAAAGTAACCAGGAGTGGTTTGGTGTTGATATCGTGTAGTCATAGTAACCAGGAGTGGTTTGGTGTTGATATCGTGTGTATCTAAAGAGCGAAAGGAGCGTGCATTGTGGCTCGCAGAATTATCGAAGCATGAAGTGAACAGTTTGATTTTCAGACCAGGGAAAAAGTGTTATTTCTGGCATCCCTTTGGATATCGATAATCAATACCTCAGGCATCCCGTTGGACATTGATCATCAATACCTCAGGCATCCCGTTGGACATTGATAATCAATATCTCAGGCATCCCATTGGACATTGATCATCAATACCTCAGGCTAAAGTAGTTAATGCACATCGCTTGACCCGGAGAATGGGGAAAACGCAGCAAAGTTTATCTGAATTATTGATGTTTGATGAGTATCTACCACCCTATGTCAAGTTGGGATATATAAGATACGATGCAATCTAAGAAGTGTAAAAAGTTTGACCATTTGTCAAGTGTTTGCAGATGGAAGGAATATGTTGCAACTGTGGTGGGGATGATATTTCCATAATCCCTGAGTGCCCTGTTAGGTTGTAAGAGTTTGAGGTGTTGTGGATCAGGGCTGTACAGCAAACATCCTATGTGGAGTCGGTGAAGAGCGTTGAAGGGGCAGGAAGCCACAGTTCTGAAGAAGACTTGGTGTGCGGATGCACCACAACCAGTTGCAAATGTTATACTTCAATCAAGTGATCTGGATACACTTATTGTGAAGAAGGTGGAATTTGTAGCATTTATAGCCTCAGTTATTAATTGTGTCCAAGAAGTCCAATAAGCTGTTCATCATTATATCTGCAGCCCAGAAGTTTGAAGGACCTCCAGGAAATGTCCTGCCATCACATGATCCTTCTGAGCTTGTGTAGGGACCTGATTAAAACAGAAAATCAGTCTGATTTAGTTTAATTAACATTGCGTTACTGATAGTTTGTATGGAATTCTTTTCCATGTATTTTTTACCTCGCATTTAATTGCTTTTTGGATCCTTATTATCCCCACCTGTACAGTAGGTGGCGGAATGCACATATAATTGTTGTGAACGACATTATACCGAAGAAGAAGAAGAAGATCTACTCAGGGTTTTCTCTCCTGTACTCCCTGTTCACCCATGACTGCTTGGCCATGCACACCTCCAACTCAATCATCAAGTTTGCAGACGACACTACAGTGGTAGGCTTGATTACCAACAACGACGAGTAGGCCTACAGGGGGGAGGTGAGGGCCCTCAGAGTGTGGTTTCAGGAAAATAGCTTCACACTCAATGTCAACAAAAAGAAAGGAGATGATCGTGGACTCAGGAAACAGCAGAGGGAGCAGGCCCCTATCCACATCGACGGGACAGTAGAGGAGAAGGTGGAAAGTTTTAAGTTCCTCGGTGTTCCTCTTCAACCTCAGGAGGCTGAAGACATTTGGCTTGTCACCAAAAACACTCACAAACTTCTACAGATGCACAATCGAGAGCATTCTCTCGGCTGTATCACCGCCTGGTACGGCAACTGCTCCGCCCACAACCGTAAGGCTCTCCAGAGGGTAGTGAGGTCTGCACAACGCATCACCGGTGGCAAACTACCTGCCCTCCAGGACACCTACACCACCCGATGTCACAGGAAGGCCAAAAAGATCATCAAGGACAACAACCACCCGAGCCACTGCCTGTTCACCCCGCTATCATCCAGAAGGCGAGGTCAGTACAGGTGCATCAAAGCGGGGACCGATAGACTGAAAAACAGCTTCTGTCTCAAGTCCATTAGACTGTTAAATAGCCATCATTAGCCGTCCTCAACCCAGAACCCTGCCCTGAACTTAGTCACTGTCAATAGCCGGCTACCACCCGGACACTCAACCCTGCAGCTTAACCCTCAACCCTGCACTACTGCCCTATATGCATAGACATGGAATCACTGGTCACTTAATACATTTTACATACTGTTCAACTCATTTCATATGTATATACAGTATTCTACTGTAGTCTAGTCAATGCCACTCCGACATTGCTCGTCCTAATATTTATTTATTTATGAATTCCATTCTGTTACTTTGAGATTTGTGTGTATTGTTGTGAATTGTTATATTCTAATGCACTTTTGGAGCTAGGAACAAAAGCATTTGACTATAACTGCAATAACATCTGCTAAATATGTGTATACGACCAATAAAAGTTAATTTTACTTGATTTTGAAGGGAACCCATTCATATAAACAGAAGAATGGAGGTAATTTGGAGGCAATGCCACTTCCTGTTACTAACATTACTATCCATGCAGGCGATGCTACCTCCTGCTACTAACATTACTATCCATGCAGGCAATGCCACCTCCTGTACTGAATATTACTATCCATGCAGGCAATGCCACTTCCTGTTTACTAACTTACTATCCATCAGGCGATGCTACCTCCTGCACTAACATTACTATCCATGCAGGCAATGCCACCTCCTGCTGCTAACATTTCTATCCACTATTTTCCCCAATGTAAGGACCATCACACCCGAGAATACAATGTTCAAAATGACCTTGAGAAACACCTAGACTAAGTTAGCTAACTTAGCCAGCTAACTGTTTACAGCTGTGACCGAACAGCTGTGTTTACAAACATACCGGAAGTTCCGCACACCCTCAGAATAAATAAAAAAAGTCTATAAAGTCCCATAGGACACTGAGCATGGCACAACACTATACTGTCCCTGTAGGACACTGCAGCATGGAACAGCACTATACTGTCCCTGTAGGACACTGCAGCATGGAACAGCACTATAAGGACCTCCATTCACATTCTTCATCCCATATTTCTGCATGTGTCACATTCAATTTCAACACTGCTAAATAGAAATAACCGATGTTCTGTGTCTCGTTCGATTGTGAACATCCCTTCACTGCTTGCTGCTGGCAAAACTAACTCGATTCCTCGAGGCAGTTGTAGTGTTACAGAATTCCTGTAATCATTTCAGTGCCCTACAATCAACTAGCATGGGGCAGTGGGCATCACAGACCTGATTGAAGGGTTGAGAAAACACTAGGTATGGAAGGAGTTTGGTGTAGCTTTACTGTGGAGAAATGCATGACCATACATTGTAATTCTATGCGGAAAGGATTGCACGGAATAAACTGTCTTTCCTTTGTCTTTCTGCACACCACTTTATTTTTGTACAGCTCACAACAACAACCCAACTTATTCCAACATTCACCTTATCTCTGTTCCCGTCCAGAATAAGAATTTAGAAATTTGGGCATTCAACCTCTGCGTCCAAACTCAAGGTGCAACAATCAAATTTATATTTTCATTCCATAACCTCTGTTTCTTCGTCTGACTACCTCCAGACGCCAGCCTTCACTATAGATAGACAATCTCTGCCGATTGTCTCCCAATCCACACCAAAACACCAAGGGAAGGTCAAGTCGAGTGGAAACTTATTAAAGTAGAGTGGCTCTGAGGACACAGGAAACAAATATCCATCTCATTTCCCTCTCCAAGCCCTCTATGAATTTATCTGAATGATGCAGAGAGCAGATTCCCTCCTCTCAATCTCCCCTCTGTGAATACACTGTGGAACCACCATAGAAGAAGAGGAGGGGACGCAGCCCATCAAATCCTCTGGAGTGAATTGATAAGGAAGGTGAGTGTGTGTGTGTGAAGGGGTGTGGATCCCCATAAGAAAATGCACACGTCTATCTTTTAAAGGTACACAGTGACAAAACAGTTTTTTCTCTTCTCTATATCAAGTCTGTCACGTGTCACACTTCTTCACCATCCTACTCCTGACACCAGTGTAAGGAATTCGGGAGGGTGGCCCAGACCGGGACTCACACCTGGGTCCGGTGAATGTCATTCCAACACCTTAATCATTACGCCAAGAGGTACGCACTTCTTGACAAGATACAGTTGGGTTAAGGTTGCTGCAATATTAATTACAGCTCTTTGTTGTCACGGGCTCTTATGTTAGCCTTTATAAAGACTTCAGAAGTTCAGCAACGTTAATTAACATAACCATAGATCAATTTAACTGGTACAACACACAAATAACTAACAGAGAGCCACGCCCCCACTAATCCACGCCTCCACCCTGGGAAACAGAAATGTACCTCCACCTTACCCCTTTTTTTGAGTGTGTGATGATTGTACCATTATATTTGGAAACATCTCAAGGATGATGAATGGAAACAGGATGCACCTGAGCTCAATTTCGAGTATCATAGTAAAGTATCATAGTAAAAAAAACTATTTTCACTTTGTCATTATGTGGAATTGTGTGTAGATTGATGAGGGAAAAAATGTAATTTATTCATTTTAGAATAAGGCTGTTACGTAACAAAATGTGCAAAATAGGATGGGTTCTGAATACTTTCCGAATGCACTGTATGTTCAAAATATTGGGTACAAAAATGTGAAAGTATACTAGATTATCCGCACACTTAAAGGTACAGAAGAGAACCATGTGAGATCAGCACTGAAGGTACATTATTTGTATTTTGATCTTATTGAACCCAGGGAACAATTCTATTCTCTAAACTTACCCTTTTCTTTTGAGAGTGCAGTTTGAACTCTCGACTAGACCATGCTGCAGGATGTTCATTTACCGGCCCTTGAGTGCTGAAGTACCATTGGTTTTCTCTTGTACCTGGTTGAACAATTGAACATAATTGATTGTCAAGAGAGTTCACTCACCTGGTCTGCAGTTGAATGACCACCGGAAGTGTTTTGTTCGTCCTGGGCCATAATTGAATAGTGCAGGTATAGAGGTCCTACTGGATAAATCAGGAAAATATCGTTAACCTTTGGAAACTGTATTTCATGTTCAAATAAAAGGGATACTGTTGCTTTAATTTCATTCAGAGGCATATTAATAGGCTTTAAAAACAGAATTGTGCTTCATCTCTCCGGGCTGTTTGGGGATACAATCTGCCACAGAATTCATAGAAATTATTCCAAATGCTAAAATCTATCAGTGATAACCCAGTATTTAACTTTCACCTATTTAAAATGGAACTGCTGTATTTTTTCAACAAATTAGAAAGGATAATTCATATTCTATCGACACAAGGAAATACGACTGCAGTTTGGCTTCACATTAAAGTGAGAATCTTAGATACTACATTACTAGGTACCTTGGTTGTGTGGTTTAAGTTACAGCATTAGATATACCATAATTATCTACGGTAGACTTGAAGTAGACATCGAATCAGAGCTATAAAAACACTTTCATTCAATATAATCAATTCTTAAAGGCTATTGACAACATTTTAGCATCAGTCTAAAAAGCAGTTAGCACAGTCGTTGGATTCTTCTGGCTATATACTGGTGATAGAGATAATATACTGGTGATAGAGATAATATACTGGTGATAAAGATAATATACTGGTGATAGAGATAATATACTGGTGATAGAAGATAATACTGTTAAGTATCACTGGTGATAAGATAGTACTGACGATAAAGATAATCTGGTGATTAAAGATAACTAATAGACTTGGTGATAGAGATATTTATATGGTGATAGAGATAATATACTGCATGATAGAGATAATAACTGGTTGATAAAGATAATAACGGGTATAGAGATACATTAACGGGTGATAGAGCATAATAATCTGGTGATAAAGATATATACTGTTGAATAAAGATTAAATACTGGTGATAGAGATAATATACTGGTGATAAAGATAATATTACTGGTTTGATAGAAAATATACTGGTGATAGAGATAATATTGCTGGTGATAAAGATAATATACTGGTGATAAAGATAATATACTGGTGATAAAGATAATATATATCTGGTGTGATAAAGATAATATACTGTGATAGAGATATAAGTATAAGATAATATACTGGTGATAAAGATAATATACTGGTGATAAATATATATACTGGTGATAAAGATAATATACTGGTGATAAAGATAATATACTGTATAAAGATAATATAGTGTGATAAAGAAAAATATATGGTGATAAAGATAATACACTGGTGATAAAGATAATTTACTGGTGATAAAGATAATATACTGGTGATAGAATATTATACTGGTGATAGTAGATAAGTATACTGATGATAGAGATAATATAACTGGTGATAGAGATAATTTATTCGATGATAAAGGATGATATCACTGGTGATAGAGAAATATATTGATGATAAAGAATAAAAAATAAAAATACTGGGGGGGGTGGTGAAATAAAAAAAAGGGAATAAAATTAATAAAAAAACTTGGTGATAAAGATATATAATCTGGTGATAAAGATAATTAACTGGTGATAGAGATAATATACTGTGCTAAAGATAATATTACTGATGATAGAGATGATATACTGTGATAGAGATGATATATCTGGTGATAAAGATAAATATACTGGTGTAGAGATAATTATATGCGATTAGAGATTAATATACCTGCGATAGAGATAATATAGCTGGTGATGAGATAATATAGCTGTGATAAAGATAATATACTGGTGATAGATGATAATATACTTGGTGATATAGATATACTGGTATAAAGATACTATTCTGGTGATAGATGATATATACTGGGATAGGATATATATTTATCCTGCGATGATATTAGCATTATATGATTCTTTATCCTGGTTTGATAATAGTATACAAAGTTACTTATCAGGGTTTACATGGTGATAGAGAAATAATATCACTGTGATAAACGATGATATAATGGTGATAAAGATAATATAACTCCGGTAATGATCTTATGAAGTATAATATCAACCCTGAATGATTAGAGATTATCAGATTATACTCTTAATCATCATTATTATCTCTTCATTGAGCTGATAAGAGGTATAGAGTATAATTATCTCTGTGTTGTAACCTAAAAGCATATGATATTATTAATCTGGTTATGATAAAAGATAATATATTATCCTGGTGATTCTAATAAGACTAACATATAACAGTCTTGGTGATTAATGAGAAATTCAATATCCTGGTCTCTGACTATCAAAACGACTAACAAAATGTACTGTGGATTAGAGATAATATATCTACTGGTTGATACTCATGATTAACTCAGGTGATAAAGATCTATGATTCAGATCTACGTATCAAATCAGGATCACTTTTTTAATTTTTTCAAGCATTCGGCTTGTAAGCTCGGAGTGACTTATGGAATCTTTGACTTATACCCCAGTATAGCATTTCAGGTATACACAAATGGTTCAGTAAGTCACCACATGATATACGTTATTATCGGGTTCTATCGTATTAAAACCTTTGGTGAGATATCATTTAACTTCTGTAACATATTCCCAGATCAGACATCAGAGTACTTATAGTGCTTGGATCTTTGAGGACATATTCTTTATTGGTATGAGTATGTTACAAGTTGCTTTTTATTAATCGACCAGGTAATTTGTATGCTTTTATGAAAATAATCTGTATTAGTGTTACACTTGCAGTTTTTATTATGATACTGCTGCTCCGTAATAGCTCTGTATAATCGATACTAATTGGATATAATCAAGCGATATTTATATGTTTTTTCCACCTAGATTAAACACATGTATTTGTAAGTTTATTATTATGTATGATTTATCTCCCATTAAGTCTCCTAGTATGTAAGGCTAGCAGTGTGTCGTGTAGCATCTTCGATAGTGGTCGACGCATTTTACGTTTCTGGTCAGAGACAGAAATCTCTAATAATGTTACATAGAATATAGCTATGTCTGAGATCGCCTCACTTATCATCTCAGTGGTATGTACTTAAGATGTATCATTCCTCACATTTAAGGCGGATAACGTTATATGTGTGATTAAAAGTTCATGGGAGTATCTATAAACTACCACCCTGTCCTCACCTGTATATCGCTTTCTCTGAGGAGCGGGCTGATTCAACACTGCTACGCGTTATATAGACTTGTCTAACCCATAGCAGAGAGAGGGCGACACTCTATCATCTCCGAATACATTCTATAAGATCCAGAGACAGTCTCCAGGGGATCAAGATATACTAGTAAGTAATCGTGATAATATTCAGACCTATGCAGGAGGATAATTCCATTTAGCTGTTTAATCGTGAGATAGAGATGCACACGAGATTCAGTTGACATAGCGATGACAATAGGATCATATCTCGATTTTAGATCTCTATAAAATCGATGTTCAGACTTGTCTAAAGTATCATAGAGTCAGGAAATTGGCACTCTTTGACTAACACCCATATGTTCATACTTTAACTTTTATTATCATGATGTATAGTTTTGACTATGTAAACACAGTAATAGTTATCTTTTATCAACACTGAGAATGATATTATATGTCGACATATTTCATACATACATTAGATAAATTCGAGCTACCATCGATAAGTGTATTATCTTTATCACCAGTAATAGTTATTTTATCATCCTAGAGGATGATCATCCCCTCTCTCTGTTTATCCGTTTAATGGCGCACGTGGCCCAAGAGTAATCACTGTATCATCAGAATCCTATACTAATACAGAGATCATTCACGTTCTCTGATTTATATTCAAGGGCCTGGCTCACTAGAGATAATCACTATACACAGATACTAGACAAATCAGAGATCTATCCCCTCTCTATGTCTATACATGGGTCATAGGCCAAGACAATCACTAATCAATCCTAATACAGAAGTAACTAGACGACTCAAAGTACTCTCATTCTATCTGTTTATAACAGCAGTGCCTAGGCTCAAGAGAATTCAACTACACAGTTTATCACCTAATAATACAGAGATCATCTCCCCTCTCATCTGTATACTACGAGAGCAGTAGTGCCTACAGAGTTATATAACTCTACACAGTGAATCACTAACATATAACAGAGATCTCTTCCTTCTTCTGTTTACCAGGGTGGCCTCTAGAGAATCACTACACAGATCCTAACAAATCAGGGACGATTTCATACTCAGCTATAGACAGTTGATTCCTTTGCCACACATCTACAGCATAGTATTATTTTATTTGTTATCTAATCAAACAAGCAGCGTATCCACTTATCCCTCCTACTAGACTCAGACAGCCAAGACTCACTACGTTTGGTTTGTTGTAATAGATACGATGTAGCTCCGTGATGTTCTATTAGTGTGTGTGATGTGTGCTTGTTGCTATTGCATGTTTGATAGTGTGATAGTGTGTGTGTGTTTAGTGTGTGTTACTGCCTGTAGTACTAGGTAGTAGTGTACTGTGGTGTACTATGCTGAATCCTTAGTCTGTATGCTTCATGTGTTGCTTGTTCTGATGTGTGTGTCGCTGCTGTGATAGCAACGCTAGGTTAGTTGATGTTGTGTCTGTATTTGTGTCTGTTGTGTGGGTTGATCTATTCTGTGTCGTAGTATTGATGTGTCTGTGTTGCTGGGTTGTTCTTATTGAGTCGCGTCATAGGTATTATATTGTATGTCTTGCTTGTGATGTTGTGCGTGTAGTTAGTCTATGTGCAATGTTGTACCCTTGCAATCGTACTGTCGTATGTGTGTCATAGGGTGTTATTGATGTGATGTGATGGTGTCCCTCTAGTGTTTATTGCTGGTTGTGTGTGTGTATGTAATGTTTGGTTTGTAGTTCTTGTGTTGTTATGCATAGTGCTGATCGTGTTAGTATGTTGTCTATTGATGTCTTTTTTGATCACTCTGTATGGTCCATGATGTGTGTTCATTATTGAACTGTGTAGGTGTCTGTTGTCGCTGTATTGTGTCTGTCTCGTGTGAGGCCCTGGGTTGTAGTATAGTGTGTTTGTCTGGTCTGTAGTTTGGTGTCCTATTCTTATCTCACTGTGTAGAGTAGATTTATCTCTTTGTGTGTGTTGTGTGTTTGGTGATGTGTCGAAGTGCCTAGCTCGCGGTTATGATGTGTGTGATGTGTGATCTGTCTGTGTGTGTCTATAATCCTGGATACCATCATGTTATTAGATTGTTATAGTTCGAATATTCAACGACTTAGAGCTCTATAACAATTCATCCGTCTCGTATGATGATTCGGCAACATAAGGTAGTGTTAAGTTCCAAAATCATACAGAAATAAATCATACACTTACCGCATACGCTAGTATATCTATCTGTATCCTCTATATGCAACAAGTGATTGAAAATCATAGAACACGACCAGTCACACACTCAAACACAGACACTACGACTCGCACTACAACTCACAGCACTACACTTATCTCACAAGCACTACAGCAACTCACGCAATACACACACATGACTCACATACTCAAAACTCACAGCCTTAGAAACTCTGACCACATCACATCATCACATCACGACAACATCACGAAACACGACTACACACAGCATCTACTCTCTAACGAATACGACATACATGACTACTACACACATACATGATCCTCATACACATATCACTCATAAGTCTACCTACACATTAGACTTAACATATCACATAACACAGTCACCTATGCGGGTCACTCATCTGCTCCTCTTGTAGGTAGGTTTTGGCTCCGACATGTCTGTCAAAACTACGTTGAGCAATCAGAGCGCCTAATGAGAGCAATCTGCCAGGCCAAGATGGACGTCTAGGTGTAACCGCCTACAGTCTGATCTTTCACATTAGTGGCGTATGACCAGAGGAACAGAGACTGCTGGGATGACGCGGAGTCGAACACTCTCCAACGATCTGTCTGTAACCTATTGTCGTGACATCACTTAAATGGTTAATATTATAGAATGAGGATAAGACTGCACTCGCTGTTCATCGTGACACAAGGATGTGATTTTCGCTGTGTCGGCTGCTGTGAGGGGGTATTAGGTAAAGATGATTTTATTCACATACTAAATAGTCCTTCTTGTGTGAATTATAATCTACAGTCAGTATTATCTTCTGTTATTTTGGATAAAGAACTATGTGTATGTGCTATGATAGGTAAGTGAAAACAACATTCACAGTGTGCAGTTCTATATTCACAATAGTAATAAGAATTCTATATGTAGCATTTCGAGATATAATGATCATAAATTAATATATTGAATTTATCTTAGCTAAAGGTTAAGAAACTACTTACGTAACTTATGCACTCAACATAGCTCACCGGAGAGATGAATACGCTATACTAATCCTCTGTTTGTTTACAATAGCTCCAATCTATACTTTAACTATACTATGCTACTACTCACTCATAATGAATTGAAACTATATACTAACTACTGTCTAACCTAGTAACGACTACCTCACTATTAATTCTAATTACTTGACTAACATAGATAATTACAGCATATCTACTCACTATAAGTGAATCCAAAACTACTAATGATAATATCTGTTCTCTATAGATTTACTATCTAATAATAACATGTAGGACATTACTTAATCATAACTTCCTGCCTACTTAAAATATCAATATTTTACTAACTTTATGGCCCAAGCTTAAGATACCATAATAATAATACGTACATATACTGGTGGTGCGAAATGAAGACTCACAATCTTTGTGCTAGCACTACATAGACTAAGTAAATGATGAACACTATATCTTAATCCTAGCTACAATTAATACTAATTTAATTAGTTATATTAACTATCTATGTAGTATCACATATAATATCACCAGTTAAGTTAATACACTACGATGAACAATCATTAATAGTATACTTTACTAGCACTCAAGGGCCGGATCTACTAATTGATATAGTATCATCCTGCAGCCTCATGAGCTCTAAGGATACGACTGACGACTATTCAAATACTAATAGC
>NW_019944768.1:0-7615 GCF_002910315.2 Salvelinus sp. IW2-2015 | reverse complement strand
AGATAATATACTGGTGATAGAGATAATATACTGGTGATAAAGATAACATACTGGTGATAGAGATAATATACTGGTGATAATATACTGGTGATAAAGATCAGATCAGATCAGATCAGGATCAACTTTTTAATTTCACACATTGGCCTTTAACCGGAGACCTTAAGATGACTTTACTACCTAGCATTCAGAAACAAATGGTTCAGTAAGCCCCATAACGTAAAATATGGGTCATCGTATAAACCCTTTGTGAATATATTAACCTGTAACAATTCAGAGAATAGAGTCTATGTGCTTGGACTGGGACAACTTGGAATGAGTTGTTAAAATGTTGCTTTTGAAAATAATGTATGTGTACATTTTTTTTGATTACTGCTGCCTCCGTAAAGCTCTGTTAACATAATTGTTAATACAAGCGATATTTAAATGTTTTCCACAGAAAACATGTATTTGTATTTATTATGGATCCCCATTAGTTCCTGTGAAGGCAGCAGTGTGTGTGTGCATCTCCGTGTGCGCATTTTACGTTTCTGGCGGACAGAAATCAATGTATGATGCTATCTGAGCTGCCCACTACTCCTCAGTGGTTGTCTATGATGTAAATCCTCATTAGGGGATAATCGTTTGGTGATAAAAAGATCATGGGGAGACTAAATCACCCTGTCCCCCTGAACGCTCTGAGGAGGGCGATCACACTGCTCGGTAATGCTGTTAACACCAGCGAGAGGGCCGACACATCATCCAGAAATACATCTATCCAACGACCCAGAGACAGTCCAGGGGATAAGTAACTAGAAGAATGGAATACAGATCCAGGAGGAAACTTCCCTTTAGGTAATGTGGTATGGCTGAACACGATTCAGTGACAATAGGATGAAGGATCTTCTGATTTTGTCTATAAAATGTGTCAGCTTGTTTAAATCATAGAGAGGAAATTGGCACTTGCTAAACCCCATTTGTCATCTTTACTTTTATTATCTGATGTAAGTTGATTGTAAACACATGTAAAGACATTATAGTCAATTTCAACATACATTAGTAAAGAGTACCATGATCATATTGTAGAGATCATCCCCTCTCTCTGTTATACAGGGCCTGGCCACAGAGAATCACTACACAGATCCTAACAAACAGAGATCATCCCCTCTCTCTAGTTATTACAGGCCTGGCCACAGAGAATCACTACAAGATCCTAACAAAACAGAGATCCATCCCCTCTCTCTGTATACAGGGCTGGCCAGCGAGAGAATCACTACAAGACCTAAACAAACAGGAATCATCCCCTCTCTGTTTGTACAGGGCACTGCCACAGAGAATCACTAACAAGATCCCTATACAAACAGAGATAACCTCCTCTCTCTGTTTACTACAGGGCCTGCCACCAGAAGACATACTAACACAGATTCCTAACAAACAGAGACCATCCCTCTCTCGTTTAAGGCTGCCTCAGAGAATCACTACAACAGATCCCTAACAACAGGACGATTTCAATATCCTGACAGTTGCTATTTGCCAACATTCAGATGTATTGTTTTTATTGTATCTAAACACAAGCAGGTCCCTTCCCTTCCCCATTGCCCTCAACAGCCCAGCACCACCAAACGTGTTGTGTGTGTGTGTGTGGTCTCTGTGTGTTGGTGTGTGTGTTGTGTTTGTGGGTGTGTGTTTGGGTGTCTGTGTGTATGTGTGTGTCTGTGTGTGTCTATGTGTTTGTCTGTATGCCTTGTGTGTGTGTGTGTGTGTGTGTCTGTGTGCAAGTATGTGTGTGTGTCTGTCTGTCTGTGTCTGTGTGTCGGGTGTCTGTGTGTCTGTGTGTGTCTGTGTGTGGGTGTCTGTGTGTATCTGTAGTATGGTTCTGTGTGTCTGTGTGTGTGTCTATGGTGTGTCTGCATGTCTTGTGGTGTGTTGTGTGTTGTGTGTGTGTGTGTCTGTGTTTGTGTGTGCTGTGTCTGTATGTTTGGTGTCTGTGTGTATGTGTGTGTCTTGTGTGGTCTATGTGTTTGTCTGTATGCCTGTGTGTGTACTGACTGTGGTGTCTGTGTGTGTGTGTCTGTCTGTGGGAGTCTGTGTGTGTATGTGTTTGTCTGTCTGTGTTTGTTGTCTATCTGTCTGTGTGAGTCTGTGTTTGTGTGTGTGTGTGTGTGTTGTGTGTGTTTGTGTGTGTGTCTGTCTGTGTGTGTCTAACGGGATCATCACTTTGATGTTTGAAATGAGCTCCAATCGCGTCCGAGAGACTGGCTAATAGTTACGTCCCAAACACCAGAATAAAACCCTTAGCTAGGCTATAATCTACTGTCACCATGCAACCACATGATGACAAACTAAACACACAGTCAACACACTCACACACACACACACACACACACACACACACACACACACACACACACACACACACACACACACACACACACACACACACACACACCACACACACACACACACACACACACACACACACACACACACACACACCACACACATACAACACACACAGCTTTACAACATACACATACACATACACATACACATACACACACAGTCACCGGGTCCTCTCTGCCCTCTGTGGTAGGTTTGCCACATGCTTCAACTAGCAATCAGAGAGCCTAGGGCATTGCCAGGAGAGAGACGCTAGGGTAACCGCCTCACTGTCTTTCACTTCAGTGGCGTCTGACCAAGGACAGGACTGCTGGGACGGAGAGGAACATCCACCTGTTGTCACTTTGTCGTGACACACTAATGGTAAATATTAAAGGAGATGTACTCACTGTGTTACCTGACAAAGATGGTTCAGCCTGCCGTGAAGAGGGGAATTAGAAAAGTGATTTTTACATATTGTCCCTGTATTTCAGTAGATTATTTGTTATTGGTAAAGACAGGTTGTCATGTAGCAAGGAAACACATCACAGTTCAGTTCATACACAATAATAATAATAATCATATGAATCATAATAATGATCATAATAATATTATTACTAAATTAACTACTACTACTATGACTAATACTACCACTACTACCGCTACTACTACTACTACTACTACTACTACTACTAATAATAATAAAAATACTACTACTACTACTACTACGACTACTACTATTACTACTACTAATAATAATACTACTACTACTACTACTACCACTACTAATAATACTGTTTCTACTACTACTAATAATAATAACATTACTACTACTACTAAAAATAATAATTTTACTACTACTACTACTAATAATAATAATAGTAATGCGAAGAAGACAATTTGTACTACTACTACTAATAATAATAATATTACACCTACTACTAATACTATTAATAATATTACTACTATTAGTACAAATAATAATAATATTAATTATACTACTACTATTACTACTACTACTACTAATAATATGTTACCACTACTACCACCACTACTACTAATAATAATATTACTACTACTACAACTAATAATAATATTACTACTACTACTGCTACTAATAATAATAGTGTTACTACTAATAATAATAATAATACTACTATTACTACTACTACTAATACTAATAATATTGCTACTACTACTACTAATAATAATAATAATAATACTACTATTACTACTACTACTAATACTAATAATATTGCTACTACTACTACTACTAATAATAATAATAATAATAATAATACTAGTACTACTAATAATAATAATGATAATAATGCTACTACCATTACAAATCATAATAATACTACTACTATTACTACTACTGCGACTACAAATAATAATAATATCACTACTACTACTAATAATAATAATAATAATTATACTACTACTACTACTACTAAAACAATTATATTACTACTAATACTAATAACATTACTGCTACTACTACTACTACAAATAATAACATTTCTACTACTACTAAAAATAATAATATTACTACTACTACTACTAATAATATTAATAATAGTAATGAGAAGAAGACACTTTCTACTACTACTACTACTAATAATAATAATATTACTACTACTACTAATACTATTAATAATATTACTACTATTAGTACAAATAATAATAATATTAATTATACTACTACTATTACTACTACTACTACTACTAATAATACTTTACTACTACTACCACTAGTACTAATAATAATAATATTACTACTACTACAACTAATAATACTATTACAACTACTACTGCTACTAATAATAGTATTGCTACTACTACTAATAATAATAATACTACTATTACTACTAATAATAATAATAATAATATTGCTACTACTACTACTACTACTACTACTACTACTACTACTACTACTAATAATAATAATAATAATAATAATAATAATACTAGTACTACTAATAATACTGATAATAATGCTACTACCATTACTAATCATAATACTGCTACTGCCATTACTAATCATAATAATACTACTACTATTACTACTACTGCTACTACAAACAATAATAATATCACTACTACTACTAATAATAATTATAATTATAATACTACTACTAAAAAAAAAATATTACTACTAATACTAATAACATTACTGCTACTACTACAAATAATAAAATTTATACTACTACTAAAAATAATAATATTACTACTACTACTACTAATAATAATAATAATAGTAATAAGAAGAAGACACATTCTACTACTACTACTACTAATAATAATATTACTACTACTACTGATACTATTAATAATATTACTACTAATAGTACAAATAATAATACTATTAATTATACTACTCTATTACTACCGGTACTACTACTAGTAATAATAATTTTACTACTACTACCACTACTACTAAAAATAATAATATTACTACTACTACTACTAATAATAATAATATTACTACTACTACTACAACTAATAATACTTTTACTACAATTATTGACACAAGAAACCCCGCAAAAAAAATATAATACTATTGCTACTAATACAACTACTACGACTAATAATAATACTCTTACTAATTCTACTACTACTAATAATAATAACAATATTACTACTACTACTACTACTACTACTAATAATAATAATATTACGACTACAATTACTGCTACTATTACTACTACTACTAATAATAATATTACTTCTACTACTACTAATAACAATATTACTACAGTTACTACCA
The DNA here is from genome assembly GCF_002910315.2 of Salvelinus sp. IW2-2015. NCBI lineage: Eukaryota > Metazoa > Chordata > Actinopteri > Salmoniformes > Salmonidae > Salvelinus > Salvelinus sp. IW2-2015. The sequence goes on along the minus strand of NW_019944768.1, from coordinate 2,490 downwards.
CTACTACTACTACTACCACCACCAATAATAATACTACTATTGCTACCGATACTACTACTAACAATATTACCAATACTACTATTACTAAAACTAATACTACTACTACTACCACCACTGCTAATAATCATAATAATAATAATAATAATACTATTAACAATAATAATACTAGTACTACTACTACTAATAATAATATTATTACTACTACTACTACTTCTACTACTACTATTACTACCAACATAATAATAATAACAATAGTAATAATAATATTGCTAATACTACTAACAATAATAATAATAGTACTAATATGTCTCATAATATTATTATTACTACTACTACTACTACTACAAATAATAATAATACTATTATTACTACTACTGCTACTACTACTAATACCACCACTAATAATAATAATTATACTACCAATACTACCAATACTACTACTACGAATACTAATAATATTACTTCTACTGCTACTGCTACTACTACTACTACCATCACCAATAATACTACTATTACTACCAATACTACTACTACTACTACTACTACTACTACTACTACTACTACTATAATAATAATAATACTACTAATACCACTACTGCTACTAGTAATAATAATAATATGACCACTATTACTGCTAATAACAATAATAATAATAATAATACCTCTACTACTGCTAATAACAATAGTAATAATAATATTACTATTACTACTTCTAATAGTAATAATAATAATAATATTACTAATACTACTACTGCTACTACTAATATGAATACTATTCTTAATAATACTACTAATAATACTATTACTACTACTACTACTACTACTACTACTACTACTACTACTACTACTACTACTGCTGCTGCTGCTGCTGCTGCTGCTGCTGCTGCTGCTGCTGCTGCTGCTGCTGCTGCTACTACTACTACTACTACTACTACTACTACTACTACTACTACTACTACTACTAATAATATTAATACTACTACTACTACTACTACTGCTAATAATAATAATATTATTACTACTATTACTACTTCTAATAATAATAATAATAATAGTAATAATAATACAAATACTACTGCTACTACTACTAATAACAATAAAATGACAATATGTTATTTTAATAGTCTTCAAAAATACTGTATGTGCATATGTAACATGGACGTCAATCAGATTATGTTTGTTTCTGATTATATCATGCAGATATGTAGTGAATCTATTTACTAGCTTAGGAAAATGCCAATAAAACAGCTTTTCAGGCCCAACACCGGTATCGTTAAAGGTGCATTCTCTCCCCCGACTCCTCGATGCAGTCTAGCATCTCACCTGGAGAAATACCTACTGATTTTCTGTCAGTATCAAAGGTCACCATAATTATTCTATCATTTTTTTAATCCAAGCCTTTGCTGCAGTAAAAGGCCCATGATTCTTATTGAGATGTATGTTGAATGCTGGAGGGATTTAGTGTAGGCCAAACGTTGTCATTCTAATTAAAGGGAAAGTGGCCTTGGTGAATTGGTTGTGACACAGGGAATGATCAGGGCACTTTGACGGTCGGAGTGCACGTAAATATGCATTTAACATCCCAGGGGGCAACTGGAGGTGAGGGAGGGGAATGACTTGGCATTTTCAATGAACCTCGGAGTTTAGAGGACATCTCCAGACAAAATGGCAGCTAGATGGTCCCTAAATAGATTTCCATCTTGGAATGGCACAAAACACAAACATATGTACAAATGTTTGCACATTTGTTTTCATATCTGGATGAAATTATTGTAATACTAATGTTTGTCATTGTTACAACATTATGACAGGAATACTGTTGTACAAAAACATGCATATTTCAGAACACCGTGACTGGCATCTCAACAGCATGAACAAATCCCAGACAAAACCCCTGTTCAGCAGCCTCTGTTTCCCTGCCTTGGATACATTTCACCCTCTGCGCTTTGTGTCTCATGTAGAATTTCAAAGCCGCTCCGACTGAGGGAAATAATGCATGTTTATTCATCTGGAATATCTCATTAATCTGCAGTGGTTTCATGTGCCTTGTCTCTCTCACACACACACACTCACACACTCACTCACTCACTCACTCACTCACTCACTCACTCACTCACTCACTCACTCACTCACTCACTCACTCACTCACTCACTCACTCACTCACTCACGAATGGGGAGAGATGTCGACGAGGTGGAGACTAAGTAAATTCTAAAAACCTAAGTCAGATGACCTTGACATTTTAACTTCTGTTAAATGCCAGGGGATTATTCAGTTGACTGAAGAGAGAGGTGAGAGACGGGAGGGGGAAGGAGGGAGAGAGGTAAGAGAGAGAGAGGGGGGAGGGAAAGAGGGAGGGAGGGAGAGAGTGTTTGAAGAGAAGAAGAGAGAGAGAGAGAGAGAGAGAGAGAGAGAGAGAGAGAGAGAGAAGAGAAGAGAGAGGGAGGGGGGAGGGAGGGAGGGAGAGAGAGATAGAGAGAGAACAGAAGAA
>NW_019944767.1:53865-61774 GCF_002910315.2 Salvelinus sp. IW2-2015 | reverse complement strand
AAACCTCTCTGGGCTAGGTGTCCCGCCAGCATCCCACCACGACAACATCCGGTGAAATTGCAGAGCGCGAAATTCAAAATACAYAAATCGTAATATTAAACATTCATGAAAATACAAGTGTCATACCTCATTTGAAAGTTTAACTTCTTGTTAATCCAGCCGATTTMTCAGGCTTTACGGCGAAAGCATACCATGRGATTATCTGAGGACAGCGTCCAGCATACAAAAGCATTAAAAACATTTCCCAAACCAGCAGAGGTGTCACAAAAGTCAGAAATAGCGATAAAATAAATCACTTACCTTTGAAGATCTTCCTCTGTTTGGAATCCCAAGGGTCCTAGCTACATAACAAATGGTTGTTTTGTTCGATAAAGTCTTTCTTTATATCCCCAAAAAGTCAGTTTAGTTGGTGCGCTTGATTCAGTAATCCACCTGTTCCATTCGTTCTACATGCAGACAAAGGAATACCAAAAGTTACCGGTAGACTTCGTCCAAACAAGTCAAACAACGTTTTTAATCAATCCTCAGGTACCCTAATATGTAAATAAACAATAATTTAAGATGGAGAATAGTGTGTTCAATACCGGAGATAAATAACGAAGTGCACGCCCTCATCCACACGCGCCACAAGACTACAGTCCAAATGAGAGCCACATTGAAAAACTACAAATTCTAGCTCATTTTTCTAAAAACAAAACTGAAACCGATTCTAAAGACTGTTGACATCTAGTGGAAGCCATAGGAACTGCAATCTGGGAGGTATTATTTTGAAAATCCCATAAACAAGGATTTGAATGGGTGGTGACCTCAAAAGAAAATAATTCCAGATGGATTCTCCTCAGGTTTTTGCCTGCCATATCAGTGCTGTTATACTCACATACATTATTTTAACAGTTCTAGAAACGTCAGAGTGTTTTCTATCCAATACTACCAATTATATGCATATCCTAGCTTCTACACAGAGTAACAGGCAGTTGCCTTTGGGCACGTCAGTCATCCAAACTTCCAAATACTGCCCCCTAGCTCTAAGAAGTTTTAAGAACAAGTTCTTATTTACAATGACGGCCTATGAACAGTGGGTTAACTGCCTTGTTCAGGGGCAGAATGACATATTTTTACCTTGTCAGCTCAGGGATTCAATCTAGCAACCATTCAGTTACTGGCCAAATGCTCTAACCACTAGGCCACCTGCCGCCCAACATACTCTTGCGCAGTTTTCACATTTTGCCGCCTTAAATTAAAATATTAAAAGGGATTATATTGGGATTTATTTTCACTGATCTACACAACCTACAACACATTTTCAAACTAATAGAACAATTATAGAAATGTCACAATACTTTTGGTTCCCTAAAATGGGGGAACTATGTACAGCGGAACCCAATATTAGCATTATTATTAGCTTTACCCCAATAGCAAACCACAAATGCATTATTAAGCAGCAAAGGTAGCGATCGCCAAAACCAGCAAGATATTTCAAATTAATCACTAACTTGACCACTTTCATTTCGATGACAGTCTTATAACATCAGTTTACAATCACACTTTATGTTTTTTGTTTTCTAAAAATGTGCATTTTAGAAGCAGCAAAACCGTGGTTATACATTTGTAATTGTAAGCATCAATTCACCAAAATTGCCGGAGCTATTTTGGACACTCACCTAAGTCTGACAAAGAACTCATTCATAAACTTTACTAAAAATACATGTTGGACAGCAAATGAAGATTACACTAGTTCCTTAATGCACCGCCGTGCTTAGATTTTTTTCAAAATAACTTTCCATAACAACAGCTTACGTGTAATAGCGAGACAGCGCCCGCAAAAAGGCGGTAATAGGACTAAACATTTCCACAGAATACGAAATCAACATCATAAATTGTTACTTACTTTTTGCTGAGCTTCCATCAGAATCTTTGTAAAGGAGTCCTAGGTTCCAGAATAAAATCGTTGTATTGGTTTATAGAAATGTCCTTCTTCTCTGTCGAATTCGCTCCCACAGGCTAGCCATGTGGCGCGGAACCTGCCCATCTTCTCGTTGACGCATTAGAACGGAAACTCAAAAGTCCCATTAAACATTTGAATAACTGATGAAACTCGGTGATTAAAAACCTCTTATGATTGTTTTTCTAATATTGTATCAAATAAAAACAACGGCCGGAGATATTAGCCGTGTTATACCGAAGCTACATAGACAATAGGAAGGTGTTCTCGCGCACTAGGTTAGAGAAAGGAATAATTGTGGACACGGTCATTCAAAGAGCTCTTGTTCGACATTTCAGATCAAGCTAGACCCATTCCACCTACTCCCGCCTGTTGACATCTTAGTGGGAAGGCGTATGCCAGTGCATCATATCGCATAATATCAGGCAATTTCAATAGGCAGGCCCTGGAACAGAGATATCGTTTTTTCAGATTTTTTCACTTCCTGTCTTGAAGTTTGCTTGCAAAATTGAGTTCTGTTATCACAGATATAATTAAACAGTTTTAGAACTTGAGAGTAGTTTTCTATCCAATAGTAATCATCATATGCATATTTGTACGATCTAGATAGAGTACGAGGCAGTTTAAGTGGAACAGCGCCCCCATATTGACACAGATTCAGGAACATTGGAGGTTGGGGTTCTCATGTGCCGGGTAGTGACGTTGCAGGGTCATCACTGACCGAAGCATCCTTTACTGGGATATGGAGCGCTAACTCAGAAAGAGGGATTTTGGTAAACAGCGCAAAGGATGCTGCCTCTTATTCCTAGAGAGCTACAGCAGTTTGCTATAGCTTGAGGTTTTTTTCAGATGTTGGGACAGTCTGATGTGCTGTTAAGGTCTATCAACAGGCGGTGGGGATGTGTTCTCGCACTCTCCTAACTGGCACGTTATCTGCTCTTAGGGCAGTGCGAACTTTCCTGTCACTCAGGTTGATGTATCTTCCCGATTCTTCTACGGAGTGGAGACTTGCACCCCATCGGTTGGTTGAGTTCTCCTTTTCAGACCTTTGGTGGACATGACGTTCTTGGCATACTTTTTGTGTAGGGCCTTCTCTTTTTTCCACATTGAAGTTTAAATGGCAAGCCATTTTTGACGTGTCATTGTAGGGATTTGAGGCATCTACCATTCAACACCACAGCGCCGTGTGTGTTTCACCAAGTCCGACAGGGTGTTCTAATGTTGTGGAACGTGATGGTTCTGACATTTTAGACTCACAGGTGAGTATTAGTTTTTGAAACCATGGCGGTCTATTGGATTGGTCTACATGGGCTCTGACAGTGCAGGCTCTTGGTAGTATAGGGAAAAGTTGGCTTCTGTAACTGGGCTTGCACGAATATAGGCAAAAACTTATAGCGTTATTTTTTAACCAAAATATTTAAATTGCAATTCTGACTTGCAATATATATCCAAAACAACTTGGGGTGAACTGTTTGAATAATCGAAGTAGGATGATGTATATTTAGAAGCAAAGTGAAGCGCTCATTCTTGTTTTGGAACATCCGTATGACTTGCATTGACCTAACAGAACAGCATGCAAACCTATACTAAAAATCTTACAGCGGAGGAGGAGGAATTGTCGCTGGTTGATGGGCGGGGCCGGGGCTTTGTTAGTGTTGTGAAAAGCAGCCGCAAGAGGGGAAAAAAACGGGAGTAAAAAAAAGAAAGGACGCGATTTACACGGCTGTGCTTTCATTTCAACATTTGCATGCCATACTGGAATCTCTTGTGATATGGATATGTGAATTCAATTAGTTGTGCCAGCTTTTTGGGCCGTGGACCTGCTGTGTCACGTTCGTCGTAACGAGGAGACCAAGGGCGCAGCGGGGTTGGTATACATTCTTCTTTATTTAAAACGAATAACACTTAAACAAACTAACGTGACGCTATAAACAACTAGTGCTGACATGCAACTAACACATAGACCAATAAACCCAGATACCTAAATGGCGAAAAATTGGCACCTAAATAGGACCCCAATCAAACACAATAAAGCTTGCCTTGATTGGGAACCATTCAAGGCACCATAGACCTACAACACCATAGACTTACAAAACCCCCATAAATCTTATCAAATCCCTTAGACAACACAAAACACGTATACCCACCCACGTCACACCCTGACCTGACCAAAATATACAGAAAACATCATATAACTAAGGTCGGGCGTGACACTGTTGTGCTTGGACTGCCATGGGCCTCCTAGTTTGGTACCCTCTTAAATGGCTTGGGTGTTGACCATTATCCCAGAAACCCTTGACCCAATCCAATTTGCATACTTCCCAAACAGTACACAGATGATGCAATCTCTATTGCACCCCACACTTCCCTTGTCCCATCATGGACAAAAGGGGAACACCTACTTGAAGAATGCTATTTCATTGACTACAGCTCAGCGTTCAACACATAGTGACCTCAAAGCTCAATCATTAAGCTTAAGGACCTGGAACCTAAACACCTCTCTCTGCACATACTGAACTGGACTTCCTATGGGCCGCCCCAGGTGTAAGGGTAGGATAACATAACATCTGCCACCGCTGATCCTCAACACTGAATTTGCCTCTGTTTTCTGAATATTGCCAGACAGAGCTCACACTTCCTCTTGAACTTTTCTGACACTACAGAACAATGGGTTAGGAAATGCCCCAATATGTTATTCATTGAAGGATAAATTATTTGGATGTTTTATTCTAGCCTTGTTATCCAGGTTTTTTAGTCTCATTCGAGGATAAATACATTTTTTCAAAAGAGCCTTGTCCAACAAGATAGCAGCAGGGTGGGGCAATGTTTGCATACAATATCAGACCGATACTGTAACAACTTAGAGGACATAGACACACATAAACATTAACTTTACATAGACAGGACTACATTTAATTTCAGAAACTTACATGGTCTTAGATAAAAATATATCATATGTACCCAGCATCAGTCCGGCAATGACAATCAACTTCCTTAGTGAATGTTCGAGTCAACCAAACATTCAAACTCCAAGGTAATCAAGATCCTGTAGATTCCATGCTGGTTTCTGGACAGACATTACATAAACATGGGGAATTAGTTGCTAATACATTTGCTTGCATCCTTCTGATTTGTAACCGTTAAACTAAGTAGTGAGACGACTGTTGTTTATTTTCTGATCTTATCAAAGAAGAACAGCGATAAATAGTCGCAGATTTTCCCAAAATGCCCTTCATATCAAGATATAACACATTTGTAAGCGTATAGTAGAGTCAACGACCACAGCAACAGCCACTATATAGCTCACAGTGCAGTGTAGTCAGATGCTTTTGGTTGTAATAAACCTAGAGCGCATGATACACAAAATCAATTACCTAGGGGTGTGCATTGACGTTCTGTTATGTAAATACATCACTATAGTTCCAAAGACAGCAGGAATGTGCACAGTACCAGCTCTTTTATGGCTCCAAAGAAACCAACCCTTATGCGTATAAAAAACACTATTCTCAACTTTGATTTCGTCCTTACCAAGTTCTCAACAGGATTATGGAAAACTTCACTTCACTTGCTGTTTGGAATGTCCTCTCCAAGAGTAATGACACGGGTTTCAGGAGTGTTTAGTATTGGAAATGTATTTGTTTTAAGGAATGTCAGAAAGCTTCTACAATCATACTGATTCTGTTTGCAAGGATGTTAAAAAGCTGTTCTGAGTTTTTCAAAAAGTCAAAGTCAAACTGCTGCCACTTGAATAGAGAACAGTAGTCATCCACATAGAAATGTACTGTACAACAAATCAAAATGTATGCAATACACTATTTAGCAGATGTTATTGCCAGGTAGTAATCGAAATGCTTCGTTGTTTCAACAGTGCCGTAGATCTACCAATTCAGAACATCCCCACACCAAATCTAAAAGTTAAAAGAATGGAATTAAGAAATTATAGAAAATATGGCAAGGCATTGCCTGAGTGGCATTGGACAAAAAATTACAAGTTAAAATTACAGCTATATACATTATGAAATAGTAAAACAGTATGTTTCTACATTATTAAAAAGGACATAGTGTTCCATTAAGTGACCATCAGCCTGTATCAAGTCTTCCAATGGTTGTTGGCCCACCAACAAAATGAAGAACCCTTGATTAATTCAAAGTTTATGGCCAAGTATTTAAGATGCTTTAATGGTATTAACTGTTCTTTAAAAGGAAATGTCTGTCACATAGAGAAGCTAGTAGCAGAGCGATAGACAAAGTGGTTTTGAGGAAACAGGCAGTAGGCTCACGTAAGTGTTCAATTGGTCACGAACAGTTTAAATGAGATGGGGGGGAAGATAGGTTGAGAATGCTGTGATGTCTCAATACATGGACACTGTAAGCGTGAGAAGAAAAACCTGTGGGTTATGAGGGTGTTGACAGTTATCCTGTGTCATAGTTAAGTGTCTGATCGTGGTCGAACTGTTCTCTGTTCTGGTTTTAAAAACACTCCCGTTAGTAGAACAAGAATAAGAAGACTTCTTTAGTGCATTTTACATCTGAATTAACTGACAAAACTGCTAACTGGTTTAACTAGCCTAACCATAACCCTCTCAAACTAGGTTTCTAACCTCAAGGGTCTGTTTAAAGGGATTAAATAAACAATATTTATCTCTAATTGGTAATTTTTTATATGTGTTTTTTAGGAGTTTGAATGAGTCATATAAAACTGTTTACCTGGCAACATTATCCATGTTGCATTCAGTAGCTGTATACCAACTATCCTGTATGTCGAATGGTACCTTGGGATGTCAAAATGATGAGTGGTAATAATTTCAAGATTTCAAGATTTTAATAGTTCAAGATTTACATATTTCTTAGCGTTAAAAAAGTTGAAACTTACTCAGTCCTCTATATTCCCTGTGGGACATTAAGCCGCAACAATCTTTCCCATGGAAGTCGTCAACACCACAGCTTGTTGCGTTCTGTCCTGACCATTTAAAGCCCATCCTCATTACAGCTCGCAGCCACCCACTGTCACACCTAATTACAGCATGTGTCCATTTGTCAACGTTTCCTGACCTTGTTCTCTAGTTAGTTTTGCTATGGTTTTGCTTGGTCAGGACGTGAGTTTGAGGTGGGGCATTTCTTATGTTTTGTGTTTCTATGTTTTAGGTCTATTTGTTAATCAGCCTTTATAGTGGTTCTCAAATCAGAGACAGAGTGTTTGACGTTGTCTTCTGATTTGGAAGAACCATATACTGGTTAGCTTACACCACAAATTATATCTTGCTTAATATGTGCAATGTGGACCAAATAAAATGCATTTTATTTGATGTAAAAAATAAATAAATAATAATGTTTAAATCAAGAATGATTAGAGAGTGTTCCTGGCTGTTTTCTCTCTCTCCTCCCCTCTCTTCATCTCCTCTCTCTCTCTCCTCGTCTCTCACTCTCCCCTTCTCTCGCTCTCCCCCTTTCTCTCTTCCTCCCTCTCTCTACTTCTCCCCCCTCTCGCTTCTCTCGCTCTCTCCGTCTTCTCACTCTTTTCTCGCTCCCCTTCCTCTTCTCTCTCTCTCTTCTCTGCTCAAATGGAATGCTCATCCGACCATTCACTAACATTCAACAATTTCTGGGAGAAAGGAATGCACACAGGATAAGTATCCAATTAACAGTCATTTGTGAGGACCAAATTAACAGGTGTCTCACCTTTGATGCAATTTCATCATTATATGAAAAAACACTGCAAGATTCCTGGGTACACCACCAGGCTGCTGCTTTCAGATAACAGGATAATATCTCCCTCCAGGCCCTCCTCTTTTATGTTGTTGTGGTGTGGAAAATGCAAAATACGCTGTAGATGGAGTGGTAGTGTCTTCCAACTCGCCCACCCGGGGCCTGGAAAGCTTAACTAACAAACTCAATGTCTGGGCGCTCTTGTCGAGTAATCTCAGACTTATTGTACATGTTATTTGTAAGATGATTTAGTGGAAACAG
>NW_019944767.1:39304-53840 GCF_002910315.2 Salvelinus sp. IW2-2015 | reverse complement strand
CGGGAAACTTTGAAACCAGGACTGGCTGTGATTTCCAAACGGTTTCACCCAATGTGGATCAAATGTAACCCTTTCAGAATTTAAAAGCTGCTGTTCTGCACTGCACAGTGACTTCAGACATCCCACTAATTATTGCCTGTTAATTGATCATTAGTGTCACTGGTCAAATTGTTCACAACAGCAGGATGTTGAACTCTTCACCAAAATACGAACTATCCTTTAAATAATGCACGTCGCTTTACACCCGTAATAAATATTGGCTAAATTGTGCATGTGACCAATAACATAACTTTACTGTTATTGGCATGAAAAAATATATATCGTTTAATCAAGAATGATCTAGAGAGTGTTCCATAGGCTGTTTCTCTCTTCCTCCCTCTCTTCTACTCTCCCCCCTGCTCTCGCTCTTCCGCTTCATCTTTCTCGCTCTCCCATTCTCTCTCTCTCTCTCGAAATGGAATGCTCATCCCGACATTCACTAACATTCACATAAGTTCTCTGGAGAAGAAAGCAATGCACACAGGATAAGTTATCCAAAACAGTCTTTGTGAGACAAATTAACAGGTGGTCTCACCTATTGATGCCATATTTCCATCATAATTCAAAAACACTGCATAGATTTTGTGTTGTGGTGACAAAGCAAGATACAGCTGATAGATGGAGTCTTGTAGTTGTTTTCAAAATGAATGCACACTTCCGCCACCGGCCCTGGGACAGCTTTAAAATATACCAAATCAATGTCATGTTATTTGTAGTTGATTTGTCTCTTCTTTTTTACCAGTTGGATGATTGTATGGACTGTAGGCTACAATGCTGTTTTCTCAAAGAAAAAAACTGAAGGTGACGCTACTGTATCTCTTCGGTATGTGCCCCTTGATTATTGTGACTGTGGTTGTAGAGACTTGACAGCTGTCGTTAAACTCATTTGTGACACCTTTAGTCATTTTTCCATGTTATACAGAAACGTCATTATATATAGATATATATAGGTAAGCTGTACATGTAGGTTTATTAGTCTTATTAGTTATGTTCCCAAATGTAATTAATATATCTGCACACTAGGCTACCTGATGCTTTATACAATTTTATGGGACTTCCACTGTTGTTCCAGGCATAGCCTACACCCTCAAGTTACACAACTGATATAAAAGGAGGCATCGACCCATTTGCTAAGGTTGTAGGGAGATTTTCTGTGCAAAAGCATTTACACAAGTATAGCCGCAGAAATCAGTTTGATGGTGGGGGCTGGGCGCCGTTTTTCATTCGTTTTTTATTTTATTTTATATTTTTTAGTGGGTGCTACAGCACCCCTATTTCCCGTGGCTATGTTCACAAGCTTTGATGGCTACACCTAACAACAGTTGTGTGAAAAAATGTGTGTAGACAAATTCTGCACACAAGTTGATCAACTTGAGTAACTCATTTTAACAGGCAGGTGACTTAACTATTTATCTGAGACTAATGATCTGACTGCAACCAATTAGCCTCTTATTTGAATGTTGGGCTTGAATGTGAACTCACACAAGTCATTCCCCTCTGTGTTCAGGATGGAGAAGAGAGAGCACTTTCTCTTGGTAATGAGATTTTATCAACTCAATGCATTAGATGTTTGTCAAACTTGCCTAAAGCGCTGATCTCGAACAACTTCCCTTTTCTGAAACGGTATTATTTTTTAAAATATTACTGTCATGATAAGAACTAGAGTTGGGAATCTCCTCCATGGTGTTGTATCATTGAATGACAATGAGCATAGGTCCATCAACAAAATGAAGAACCCCCATACAGCAAACATTCAGGGACTGTTTCCTGGACACAGATTAAGGCCTGGACTAAAAAGTATGCACAATGTAGAATCTTCATTAAAATAGGGTTTTAGTCCAGGACTAGGCCTAATATGTGTCTGGGAAACAAGCCCTCAAAATACTTAAGATGTAGTGTGAGAAGGAAATGATGTGGGTTTTCAGGTTTGGGTTTTGTCTGTCAGATCTATCTTGAGTTCCTTGACTGAGGCGCTTGTGAACTGTTAATAAGGGACTGTAAGTTATTTATAATGAGGGATACCTGGAGAAAATCGGACCTCTCTGGAATGAAAAAGGATGACCCTTCGGTAAAATATATTTTTACCCTCCCTGAACGCTTGAAAGTAACCCCCCTATACCCAAAAGAATAATTAAAACAATGTGGATAGCAGAGAACCTGCCTACCGTTTACCCTCAAGCCTAGGACAGACCAGAGCCTTTAGATAGGCAGTTTCAGAAAAGTTGTCAGAAGATTGTGGATTCACATTCCACCACGAACAAGTGTAAGTGAAAGTATCTCTATTATAATAAAAGCACTGAATGAATCTATCATATTATTTGAATTCTGAGAAAAAAAATGCCTAGACGCATTTCATGCAATTCTACATAATTTTAAATGACTGAAGACAAGCGGAATCTTTTAATACCACAACAGAGCATGACAACAAATGAGCGCATTGCTGCAGCACCAGAGAGGTTTTAATTTCTGTACAGGCTACTGTTAAAAAAGTGGATAGTCTAAGTTAAGAACAGTGCTAACAGTGTAAAAATGAACCAGTTACATCTGAAGTATCTAATCGTCGAATTTCAGAAAAAGCCATTTATTTTTTTAACACATATCATCAGGTAGGCCTACAGTATATGCACTTGTAACTTATTTTACATTCAGGAAAACATCTATTAACTTATCATATTTTTTTCCATGATATTGTTTGGGTTACAAATACATTAGTGTTGACTGTGATTAGGCATGGAATATAAGAACATCTGCTATGCTAATTAACAAAACTGCAGCATAGCTCACCACATAATCCTCAAAGCCAAAGACTGGACAAACTCCTGTTTCTAAAGTGTATTGTCAAAGGCACTGTAGAATGATGTATAGCTTATTAAGGCATTTTTGTTTCATTATTGTTTCATTCTAATATTGTTTTTTGGAATATCTATGTTAGCACTAAATCGGGGCAAAATGTTAAGGCATGTTGTTAAGCATCGATTTTCACCTAAATGACCACCCTAATACTAACTGCTATAGCTCAGGACTCTGAAGAAATCACCATTTGAAATGAAACACTTTGAAGTTTTTGGAAATGTTTGAAATTCATGTAGGGACTATAAACATTAGATCTGGTAAAATATTATTATTATTATTTTTTTATTCATCTTGAAATGCAAGAGAAAACGCATCATTGTAGATTAAGATACTGTAGAACTCTAGTGTAATTTAGATGTTGTCACAGGATGGCAGGCAGTGTGTGAAAAGTTTCAGACTGATCCAGTGAATAATTAATTCACTACACAAAATGTATTGTATCAAGTCTGCCATGAGTTTGCCAAAATGTGCCGAATTGGCAAATTTATACATTTTTCAATTACATAACTATGTAAGAGAACATACAAAAATGCTCTGGCAATAAAAATTGTAAGTTTAGCCAACTTGTGCGGGTCAAACTGGTGAACTCAAGTTTCATATTTAAAATATATAGAAATAAATTTTTCTCTTGTGGTAACGCTCGTCCGTAATCCTCCTCGTCGTGAGGAGGGCAAGGATCGGACCAAAAAGCGCGCGTGGTTTGAATACATACTTTAATAATTTAAAACGAAGACAAACAAACCAACTTGCAGAAATGACGTGAACCAAACGAACCGAAAAGCAGTTACCGTGTGGCGAACAGACACGGCAACAATCCCCACAACACAAACAGTGAAAACAGTCAACCATTAATATTGGTTCCCCAATCAGAAGACCAATGACAAAACACTCTGCTTCTAATTGGAGAAACCAATTAGCCAAACAATATAACCCCAACATAGAAACACATAACATAGAATGCCCCACGCCAGCTCACGTCCTGAACCAAACTAAAACAAGACTGAACAAAGGAAAATAAAGGTCAGGAACGTGACACTCTGATGACCCTCAGGATGACACAATTAGGAGCAAGATTACTGAAGTGTAAGTACAGTTACCCGAGTTGCCGTGATACAGTGTTTTTCATCCCATAACAATAGCATCGGTATTTTTTTGCTGTAATAACTACTTTAAACCAGCACACTGAGTTAGATTAACAAGAATGTAAGCTTTCTGCCCATATTAGAAATGTCTATGTCCTGGAAAGTTGGGCCTGCTGTTTACAGCGTCATTATTGTCAAGTTATCGCCACATTAATCAACAACAGTCCCGTTTTAGCCCACACGATGACGTAGAAGGTTTTAAAGTGCTGTTGTTTGAGTCGTTGTTGAAATGCTGAGCGCTGCCTTCCTGCCTGTAGTGTCACAAAGACGCTTCACAATTAATTTCTTAAATGGCAGGCTATAGCCTTGAAAGATATTAATATAGTCTAAATAATTCATTTACATTCCTTCCTAGGGCTACCTGGCTTACTCCTGACTGATTTAGAGATAGTATGTTGTTAATTGCCTGTGTTAAATGTTGAACTTCAATTGATAGTGACAGAATCACACATTACTTCCCAAGCAAAGAAACATTTGTCTCCCTCGGCTGAACACAAATCCTGCAGTACCTGCAGAACTGCCAGGAACAGGGTCCCCCTACCCTGGTCGACATGATGAGATTATTATGGATTTTTTATTTGTAAAACGGCAGTCAAGTATTGATCATAATGTCACCAGAATCAGATCCTCGTTATTTATTGGAAAGGAGCGATCAGAATCACTGTACAGATTTCAACACCACATGTGAAGTTCATCATAAGTTATTTTCATCTGTAGACTAATAAACTGATGGTTTTCCCGAGTCGTAGTGGGAGGTCCACACACTATATCATTGTGTGACTCCAAGTTTACTTCGACATGATGGTTTTTATATCAATAAGTGCGTATAAAGGTGTTTCCACCATTTTTCTTCCATTATTTATTTTACCGACACAAAAAGATCCCACCATGTCGAACGAACAAATGACCGTCGGCATTTATAAAACTGTGATTTTTAAAAATCAGTATGACTTTATTCACATAAAACTGCAGATAGAAACGTGGTTAGAGAGACAAACCAAAGATATCCCATATGCTCAGAGTCATGTCTTTACCCAACATTTTACAGCTTGTTTCTAGCATACAGCATTGCGGAATAAAACATTGGTATAGATCGCTTTATATAATCAGGTCCATAATTTTTTTTCTAAAACTTAAACCAACAAGGGGTAGGCCTAAGCCACAATACCCTCACACACACGTCCTCAATTCGAGTCCTGATTTTAACTTAACACACCAAGCCTTTCACTTAGGGTGGCAGGTAGCCTAGTGGTTGGAGCGTAAAGGTTGCAAGATCGAATCCCCGAGCTGACAAGGTAAATATCTGTCGTTCTGCCCCTGAACACTGGACATGTTCTAATATACTGCTCAAATGCCCAAATGTCTGGCTTGTTGAACTCAGGATGGCCTAGCAGTGATAGTGGTTCCTCTCCCTCGCTCGTTGGTGTTGATTTCAGTCTGTCCATTTAGTGATGGTAAATCCTTCATTAAATTAATTTACCTTCATGAATTGGACATGCTCTAATATACTGCTGAAATGTCCAATACAGACACCTAACTCACTTTGTCCAACTCATTTAGAAGCCAACTATCACATAACCATAAAAAAAGTGTCCACATAACTCACAGTGCACTACCGACCTAAGCTCTAGAACAAGTTTACAAAATTTCAGAGCTCTAGGTCTGAAGGTTCTTTGATGGGGTGAATGCCGGTAACTATTAGGGCTCCTGAGTGGCGCAGTGGTCTAAGACACTGCAGTACCTTGTTTGAATCCAGGCTGCATCACATCCATCTGTGATTGGGAGTCCCATAGGGTGGTGCACAATTGGCTCTGGGTTTGGCCGGGGTAGGCCGTCATTGTAAATAAGAATTTGTTCTTAATTGACTTGCCTTGTTAAAGAAATATACTAATTATTGCAGGCTCTGTGTGTCTGTAACACGGGAATCCAATTCGGCTGTGCGCGTGCGCTATCGTGCATAAATGTAGTTTTTTCCTCCCACACCAAACGCGATCACAACACGCAGGTTAAAATAGCAAAACAAACTCTGAACCAATGACATTAATTTGGGGACAGGTTGAAAAGCAATAAACATGTATGGCAATTTAGCTAGTTAGCTTGCACTTGCTAGCTAATTTGTCCTATTTAGCTAGCTTACTGTTGCTAGCTAACTGGTCCTGGGATATAAACATTGAGTTGTTATTTTACCTGAAATGCACACGGTCCTCTACTCCGACAATTAATCCACACATAAAACGGCCAACCGAATAATTTCTAGTTATCTCTCCTCCTTCCAGGCTTTTTCATCTTTGAACTTATATGGTGATTGGCATTTACACTTTTACCACAACAACCGGCAAAACATTTCGTATTTCAATCACCCACGTGGGTATAACCAATGAGGATATGGCACGTGGCTACCTGCTTCTATAAACCAACGAGGAGATGGGAGAGGCAGGACTTTCAYCGCGATCTGCGTCAGAAATAGAAAGGAGTTCTATTTTAGCCCTTGGCAACACAGACGCTCGTTGGCGCGCGCAAGTAGTGTGGGTGCAGTAATTGAATAACATGGATTTCTAAATTTATTTTGAGACGCTCCCGCACGCGACGTGTCCGGTCTGGTCAGCATGTAAGCCCCACACTGTGTCCCTCCATCTTGGCTGTGTGTGTGTGTGAGTTTTTTCTTGGACATCTGWTTTGTATAAATMACTGATTTACAAAAAAATGGWGTCTTATGYGTAACCATAAATTATGTTCGGTGTCAGCAGCCATTTCCAGTGAGAAATGTTCTGGTGGAAGCCATTCGGCTGTAGCTTTTAGTACAAAACTGAGATACAACTAATTGAACTCCAATGCCAGTTGTTTGTCAGAATTAAAACCATCTAGTAATAACAAACTGTTATAACCTGGAAAATGATTTTTGCCTACTGTAAACATTGCACTACGCAATCACAATATGAATTGTTGATGGACGTGGGTCAAGTGGGTCAGCGGGTGCCCTTCGGTCTGATTTATGTATATTTTTTATTTATTTAACCAGGCAAGTCAGTTAAGAACAAATTCTTATTTACAATGACAGCCTAGGAACAGCAGGTTAACTGCCTTTTTCAGATGCAGAATGACAGATTTTTTACCTTGTCAACTCGGGGATTCGATCTTGCAACCTTTACGGTTACTAGTCCAACGTTCTAACCACTAGGTTACCTGCCGCCCCAGTGTTTTAATGATACAAATACAATATATTTTTCTATTATACAGTATCAACTGATTTATTCTGTATGGGGGGCCAAATCAGTCAGTCAACTCTAACACATGATGAGAGAATCATGCAGTTTTTAAAGTGTATTCAAGAAACGTAGCAAAGCTTAGTACGTCAGAATATAACCTATAAATCCCATCTAGTGTCAAGGAAATATTTTCTGTTTTTGTTGTTTTTGTACCATAAATATTGACAGTACACAAAATCATTTCACTAAATTAAATTATTAAGACAAAGTAATCACCATTGAGTCCAATCTGAATGCAAAATGACACGCACAACATTTAATGTAGCAACACCTGCTGATTGTTCTGAACCATTGATAGCCCGAACTACTTGGATTCAAGACTCCCGTAACGTGGCAGACTATGCAGTAGATTTTCATGGAGAGGTGCCTGGAATCTGGAGTCCCTGTTCGATAACTTCCTTCATGGACTGTCAGAGGAGATAAAAGACAAGCTCGCAGCTCGTGGAGTTACCTTGGACTCGATTTCCTCAATGCCTTAACTTCTCTATGGTAGGGGCAGCATTCGAATTTTTGGATGAAAAGCATGCCAAATTAAACTGCCAGCTACCATCCCAAAAGATAAGATATGCATATTATTAGTATATTTGGATAGAAAACACTCTGAAGTTTCTAAAACTGTTTGAATCATGTCTGTGAGTATAACATAACTTATTTAGCAGGGAAACCCGAGGACAAACCATTCAGATTTTTTTTTGAGGTCACTCTCTTTTCAATGAGGTTTCATTGGGAAACCAGATTTCTAAGGGACCTGCTTGCAGTTCTTACCGCTTCCACTGGATGTCAACAGTCTTGAGAATTTGGTTGAGGTTATTCCTTTGTGTAATGAAGAAGTACGGCCATCTTGAACGAGAGTCACTCGACGTGTCAGGTTGTTAGAGGCGCCAGACCAGAAAGCATGCTACATATTGTTTTAAATCCTGTATTGAACACAGATCATCCTCTTTCAATTTATCGATTATTAACGTTAAAAATACCTAAAGTTGTATTACATACAGTAGTTGAACATTTTTTGGCAAAGTTTACAGGTAACTTTGAGATATTTTGTTGTCACATTTGAGCAAGTTGAACCGGTGTTTTTCTGGATCAAACGCGCCAAATAAAGGGACATTTTGGATATATATTCGACAGAATTAATCGAACAAAAGGACATTTGTGATGTTTATGGGACTATTGGAGTGCAAACAACAGAAGCTCGTCAAAGGTAAGGCATGAATTATATTTTTATTTCTGCGTTTTGTGTCGCGCCTGCGAGGGTTGAAAAATGCTTATCTCTCTTTGTTTACAATGGTGCTATCATCAGATAATAGCTTGTTTGCTTTCGCCGAAAGCCTATTTAAATTCTGACATGTTGGCTGGATTCACAACAGTGTAGCTTTATTTTGGTATCTTTCATGTGTGATTTAATGAGTTTGTTTTATGTAATTTTTATAGTAATTAATTTGAATTTGGCGCTCTGCATTTTTTCTCAGCTTTTTGCCAAGTGAGACAGTAGGTCCCGCCTAAACTCAGATTTTTGGATATAAATATGAACTTTACCGAACAAAACATACATGTATTGTTAACATGAAGTCCTATGAGTGTCATCTGATGAAGATTCATCAAGGTTAGTGATTAATTTTATCTCTATTTCTGCTTTTTGTTACTCCTCTCTTTGGCTGGAAAAATGGCTGTCTTTTTCTGTGACTTGGCTCATACCTAACATAATCGTTTGGTGTGCATTCGTCGTAAAACCTTTTTGAAATTGGACATTTGGCTGGATTTACAAAGTGTATCTTTAAAATGGTGTAAAATACTTGTATGTTTGAGGAATTTAAATTATGGGATTTCTGTTGTTTTGAATTGGCGCCCTGCAGTTTCACTGGCTGTTGACGAGGTGGGACGCTACCGTCCACATACCCTAGAGAAGTTAACCATTAGGATTGATGGGCGTCTACGAAATGCAGGAGGGAGAGGAGGTCTGGTTTCGGTCACACTCGCCCATCCGCTGCTGCTTGCTCATCTCCGAAGAAGTCCGGAAGTCCCGAAGTCTTTACATCCGAGATGAGCAAAGCACCCGAGATCCCTCGGAATCATCGGGGACGGGCGTCTCGTTCACTCTGGAGCCTATGCAACCGGGCACAGCTAGATTATTGCCTAAGGAATGTTCGCGTAGGCTGAGCTCCAACAGTTGAATGTATGTTGGTGCTGTGGGGTTCACTCTGGAGCCCGTTCTGCTACTCACATTGCTTAAGGCGGTGCGAGCCTCCCCGGGACGTCCTCTTACGGGTTTAGTAAAGCCTCGGTTTCTCTGCCATCCTGCAGAATACCAGGACCTCCTGGAGGTTTTCAGAAGGCATATTGAATTGTTTTGTGTTTGTCTACCTCGACAACATTCTTATTTTCTCCCGTTCTGCAAGACACGTCCTTCATGCCACAAGTTCTTCAGTGCCTCCTGGAGAACCAGTTGTTCGTGAAAGCAGAGAAGCTCTACTATCTTCCTTTCTGCATACGCATCGCTGAGGGGAAGTTCAGGATGATCTGAAAAGGTGAGAGCGTTGGTGGATTGGACCCAACCCATGTCCAGTGTGCAACTGCAATGTTTCCTGGGATTTGCTAATTTCAACTGCCGTTTCATTCAGAGCTTCAGCACCCTGGTGGCTCCTCTCTCTGCACTCACTTCTCCCAAGGTACCGTTCACATGGTCCCCAGCTGTTGACAGGGCATTTGTGGATCTCAAGCATCGGTTCACCACAGCCCCCATCCTCATCCATCCGGACCCGTCCCGTCAGTGGTTGAGGTTGGCGCTTCCGACGTTGGAGTGGGGTCCATACTMTCCCAGTGGTCTACCCAGGACCAAAAGCTTCATCCCTGTGCCTTCCTGTCCCATCATTTCAACTCRGCGGAGAGAAACTATAACATAGGGAACCGGGAACTTCTGGTGGTCAAGATGGCATTGGAGGAGTGGAGGCACTGGCTGGAATGGTTAGAAAATKKATTTTTGGTGTGGACTGACCATAACATTTTTGAAAATCTCRTCACAGCCAAGCGCCTTAACTCTAGGCAGGCCCGTTGGGCTCTGTTATTCACCAGGTTCAACTTCACCATCTCCTACCGCCCAGGGTCCAAGAATGTGAAGCCAGATGCCCTCTCTCACCTGTACAGTWCCGCTGCCACACCCTCTGACTCCAAGACCATCCTCCCCACCTCATGTCTTGCGGCATCAGTTGTCTGGGTATTGAGACCCTGGGCCGCAAGGCACAACGTTCCCAGCCGGACTCCTCCAGGCTTACCTGTCACCCTGGCTCCCYTTGAACACTGGCCTTCCWCCGACAATTCTTCTGGTGGCCCACTATGGTTCCTYACGTCGCYGCCTTCGTCGCCGCATGCACGGTGTGRGCCCAGAATAAGACTCTGCGGCAAGCTCCGTCMGGCCTCCTTCAGCCACRTCCAGTTCCTCATCYCCCCATATTTCCATGGATTTTGTCACTGGGCTTCCRACGTCTGATGGCAAAACCACTATCCTGACGGTAGTGGATAGGTTCTCTAAGGCTGCCCATTTCATCCCTTTCCCCAAGTTACCTTCAGCCAAGGAGACGGCCCAGCTTATGGTGCAGCACATCTTCCGAATCCATGGACWCGACATTGTCTCTSATAGTGGTCCTCAATTCTWGTCCTGATTCTGGAAGGCATTCTTATTGAGTTGTCGGCCAGCCTGTCCTCCAGGTTTCATCCCCATTCCAACGGCCAGTCGGAGCGTGCCAATCAAGACCTGGAAACGACACTTCGGTGCGTCGTCTCGACAAACCCCACCACCTGGAGCCAGCAACTGGTCTGGGTGGAGTATGCTCAGAACACTCTTCCCTGCTCGGGCCACTGGGCTCTCCCCTTTCGAGTGCTCCATGGGGTATCAGCCTCCACTCRTCCCGAGCAAGAAGATYAAGCCAACATACCATCGGCCCAGATGTTCCTCCGCCACTGTCGGCGTACCTGGAAAAGAGCTCGGTCGGCTCTTCTCAAGACCACCTCCAGGTATCGTCGACAAGCGGACCACCACCAGACTCTAGCTCCCCGCTGTCGTCATGGGCAGAGGGTATGGCTGTCTACACAGGACCTGCCCCTRCGGGTGGAGTTCCGTAAACTTTCTCCCCAATTTATTGGTCCTTTCCCCATCTCTAAAGTCCTTAGTCCCACTGCTGTTCGTCTTCTGTTACCCCGTACCCTCCGTATACATCCCACTTTTCATGTGTCCAGGATTAAGCCCTTGCCTCACAGCCATTTGTCTTCTGTTTCCAGGCCCACCCCTCCTCTCTGTGTCATCAATGGCCATTGGGCGTACACGGGGAGACACCTCCTGAGTGTTCGACCGCAGGGCAGGGGTTTCCAGTACCTGGTTGACTGGGAGGGTTATGGCCCAGAGGAGAGCTAGCTAGCTAACGTTTGCCAACTTTTGCCTAGCTCTAGCTTATAGTACATCATACAAGTTACTTTGGTATACAGTGCCCTCCACTAACATTGGCACCCTTGGTAAATATGAYCAAAATTGGCTGTGAAAAAAAACGTCTTTGCTGTTTATCCCCCTGYTCTTTCATTCAAAATGTTCACAAAAAATGTGAAATCAATGTAATAAATATTTTTCTCCGAAACATTTGTGCCACAATTATTGGCATTCCTATAAATGTTTTATGAGTAAAATCTAACGGAAGTATATTCCCATTCATATATTATGTTTTTAAGTTCACATGAGTGACTAGGAACACTTAAGAGGTAAACTACGACTTCCTGTTTCACTGGGGTATAAATATGAGGTGACACACAGGCCAAGTTCCCATGGTCATCCATCCCTATGGGAAAGACCCGAGAATACAGTCATGATGTTCAACAAAAGGTTGTTAAGCTGCACAAATCAGGAAATGGCTATAAGAAAATAGCTAAACGGTTGAAAATGCCCAAATGGAGATGTTAACAATCGGCCTGGAAAAGGACGTGTGTCTATATTGACCCGACGCACAGTGAGGAAGATGGTTGGAGTGGCCCAAAAAATCTCTAAGGATCACAGCTGAAGAATTGCAGACGTTAGTTGGGTCTTGGGGTCAGAAAGTCTCCAAAACTGGGGCCTCCCAAGTGGCACAGCGGTCAAATTTTTGTCATTGAATTTTTTTACCCCTTCTTCCCAATTTCATGGTATCCAATTGGTAGTCACAGTCTTGTCCCATCGCTGCAACTCCCGTACGGACTTGGGAGAGGCAAAGGTCAAGAGCCGTGCGTCCTCCGAAACACGACACCACCAAGCCGCACTGCTTCTTGACACAATGCCCACTTAACCCAGAAGCCGGAAGCCAGCCGAACCAATGTGTTGGAGGAAACACCGTACACCTGGCGACCGTGTCAACATGCATGRTAGCTTTGTCACTTCAGATCCTGGTTCGATTCCAGGCTGTGTCGCAGCCGGCCGCAACCGGGAGACCAATGAGGCAGTGCACAATTGGCCAAGTGTCGTCTGGGTTATGGAGGGTTTGGCCGGCCGGGAATGTCCTTGTACCGTCGCGCTCTAGCGACTCCCGTGGCGGGCCCGGGCCGGGCGCATGCTTGTTGACACGGTAACTACGCAATTGCCTACCATGAAATTGGGAAGAAGGGGTAAAAAATACAATGAAAAAATTACAAATAATAAAGTCTCAAACTACGATTCAGACGCGACTTACATACCACAAGTTGTTTTTGGGAGGGTTGCCATAGAAAAAAGCCTTTTGCTGTCATTAACAACAAACTCAAGTGCCTACAGTTTGCCGAACGTTCAATGGGACCGGGTACTATGGTCAGATGAGACCAAAATAGAGCTTTTTGGAAACGAAAAACAGAGGTGGGTTTGGCATAGACATGCAGAAAAGTACCTCATCCCACTGTGAAGTTGTGGATCTCTTTGATGTTGTGGGGCTTGTTTTTCTTCCAAATGCATGCTGGACAACTTGTTAGGATACAAGGTATTGACTCCATCAAGTACAGCAGATATTAAATCAAAGCATGTCTGCCTCTGCTAGGAAGCTTAAACTGGGCCTTGGTGGATCTTCCAGCGGAACAATGTGTCCAAAGCACACCTCAAAATCAACACAAAAATGGTTCACTAGCCGCAGAATCAGGTTTTGCCATGGCTTCCGTCCCTGACCTAAACCCCATAGAAACCCTGTGGCTAGACTGAAGAGGAGAGTCAATAAGTTCATATTTTGTTATATGTCTACTGTAGGTTTCTGGCCATTATAATGCGTGGTACGGTTTTTTATGATTATGTTTGTTATTAACATAGTCCTAAAGCCTAACATAACAGTTTGAGGTGTTTTCTGACACTCGCGAAAATTGTGGGCAGCTAGATTGCATAGCTTTTTCCTTTTTACAAAATACTTGTTGTTTTAACATTTATTAAACCAGTGTATAAAGCTATAGTCTATTCTTGTGTTTTGTATGTCAGTGTGTGTTATGTTGGATGAGCAGGAAACAAATAGACATAGAGAACCAGAGTCTCAACGTCAATGTGACACTGAGGGCTGGTTTCCGGACACAAATTAAGAATGAACATTGAAAGTGTTTTTAGTCAGGACCAGTTTGACAAAATTGTTGAATCTCTAATCAACTGTCAGCTTAGATCTTTGCTAGCTACAAAATATTTCTAAATGAGCATCAAGTCAGGCTTCAGACCAGGACATTGCACATATCTCGGCAGCATCACTGTTTTAAATTAAGCAGAGGTGGAAAAGGTACGAGAATTGTCGTACTTCACTCAAGAGTAAAGATACCTTATAGAATGACTCAAGTAAAAGTGAAAGTCACCCAGTAAATACTACTGAGTAAAGTCTAGAAGTATTTGGTCTGAAATAATATTAAGTATCAAAAGTAGAATGAAATTTCTAAAATATATTTTGTATCAAAGAAAAAGTCTAAAATCATTTCAAATTCCTTATATTACAGATATCACCCAAAAATGACTTTTAAATAGTACTTTGAAGTATTTTATTTAAGTGTACAGACTTGTTTGGATCAGTTTAATTTCGTCAACAAAAATTAATTACAAAATATTCGTCACACACTGGCTAAGAGACCAAGAACAAGAACAATGTTTTTTCATATTTCAGTTTTACTAAAACGAAACTTATCTCTGCTACTAAAATCTGACTACTAATGGACTGGTCAATAGTTTTTGGAGAGATTGAGAGTTTTCAGTGTCTTGCCGCAGTTCTGTTGCGAGACAGGAAGGAAGATGTTGTC
>NW_019944767.1:33151-35558 GCF_002910315.2 Salvelinus sp. IW2-2015 | reverse complement strand
TAAATTTTTTTCTACGAAACATTTGTGCCACAATTATTGGCATTCCTATAAATGTTTTATGAGTAAAATCTAACAGAAGTATATTCCCTTTCATATATTATGTTTTTAAGTTCACATGAGTGACTAGGAACACTTAAGAGGTAAACTATGACTTCCTGTTTCACTGGGGTATAAATATGAGGTGACACACAGGCCAAGTTCCCATGGTCATCCATCCCTATGGGAAAGACCCGAGAATACAGTAATGATGTTCAACAAAAGGTTGTTGAGCTGCACAAATCAGGAAATGGCTATAAGAAAATAGCTAAACGGTTTAAAATGCCCAACTGGAGATGTTAACAATCGGCCTGGAAAAGGACGTGTGTCTATATTGACCCGACGCACAGTGAGGAGGATGGTTGGAGTGGCCCAAAAAATCTCTAAGGATCACAGCTGAAGAATTGCAGACGTTAGTAGGGTCGTGGGGTCAGAAAGTCTCCAAAACTGGGGCCTCCCAAGTGGCACAGCGGTAAAACATTTTTCATTGTATTTGTTTACCCCTTTTTCCCAATTTCATGGTATCCAATTGGTAGTTACAGTCTTGTCCCATCGCTGCAACTCCCGTACGGACTTGGGCGAGGCAAAGGTCAACTGGGAGACCAATGAGGCAGTGCACAATTGGCCAAGTGTCGTCCGGGTTATGGGAGGGTTTGGCCGTCCGGAATGTCCTTGTCCCGTCGCGCTCTAGACTCCCATGGCAGGCCGGGCCGGGCGCATGCATGTTGACACGGTAACTACCAATTGACTGACTGTAACTACCAATTGGCTACCATGAAATTGGGAAGAAGGGGTAAAAAAATACAATGAAAAAAATTACAAATAATAAAGTCTCAAACTACGATCAGACGCGACCTACATAACCACAAGTTGTTTGGGAGGGTTGCCATAAAAAAAAGCCTTTGCTGTCATTAAACAACAAACTCAAGTGCCTACAGTTTGCCGAACTTTCAATGGGACCGGGTACTATGGTCAGATGAGACCAAAATAGAGCTTTTTGGAAACGAAAAACAGAGGTGGGTTTGGCATAGACATGCAGAAAAGTACCTCATCCCCACTGTGAAGTWGTGGATCTTTGATGTTGTGGGGCTGTTTTTCTTCCAAATGCACTGGACAACTTGTTGGATACAAGGTAATGTTGAATCCATCAAGTACCAGCAGAATAAATCAAAGCATGTCTGGCTCTGCTAGGAAGCTTAAACTGGCCTTGGTTGGATCTTCCAGCAGGACAATGATCCAAAGCACACCATCAAAATCAACACAAAAATGGTTCACTAGCCGCAGAATCAAGGTTTGCCATGGACTTCCCAGTCCCTGACCTAAACCCCATAGAAAAACCTGTGGCATGATAGAGGAGAGTCAATAAGTTCATATTTTGTTATATGCTACGTAGGTTCTGGCATTATAATGCGTGTACACGATTTTTTTATGATTATGTTGTATATTAACATAGTTCCTAAAGCCTAAATATACAGTTGCAGGTGTTTCGACCTCGCAAATTGTGGCAGCTAGATGCAATATAGCTTTTTTTTTTTTACAAAATACTTGGTTGTTTTAACACCTTTATAAACAGTGTATAAAGCTATAGTCTATTCTTTGTTTTAAGTATGTCAGTGTGTGTTATGTTGGATGAGCGGAAACAAATAGACATAGAGAAACACAGAGTCTCACGTCAATGTGACACATAGGCTGGTTTCCGGACACAAATTAAAGAATGAACATTTTCATTAGTAGTGTTTTTAGTCAGACCATTGATAAAATTGTTGAATCTCTAAGTCAACTGTCAGCTTAGATCTTTGCCTATACAAAATCTATTCTACAATGAGCATCAGTCAAGCTCAGACCAGGCATAAGCACCATCTCAGCAGCATCATTGGTTTTAAAATTAAGCAGGGTGGAAAGTACCGATGTTGTACTTACTCAAAGATAACACTTAATAGAAAAATGACTCAAGTAAAAGTGAAAGTCCCCAGTAAATCTACTTGAGTAAAAGTCTAGAAAGTATTTTGGTTTGAAATATACTTAAGTATCAAAAGTAAAATGAAATTTTCTAAGAATACTATTTTTAGTATCAAAAGAAAAGTTATAATAATCATTTCATTCTTTATATTTTACTATGATACCCCCAAATGACTTTTAATGTGATTTGAGTATTTTATTAGTGTACATTGTTTGGATCGTATTAATTTGTTGTTCTCTTCAACAAAAATTAATGACTAAATATTCGACCAAACCCTGGTCTTAAAGAGACCAAAGACAAACTATGGCTAAAATGTTTCATTTCGTTTACTAAACGAAACTTTGACTAAATTATCTCTGCCTACTTTAAACTCTCACTACTAAATTTTGGACTGGAAATAGTTTTTGGAGA
>NW_019944767.1:19822-29587 GCF_002910315.2 Salvelinus sp. IW2-2015 | reverse complement strand
AACAGCAGAAGAAGAATTTGCTGAGATAGTCTTTATTTCCATGTTTACTTAATTTCGGTGTGTAGAACCTAAAACAGTTCTTCAGCTGTCCCCATCCCTTGGTTTTTTGGTTTCAGGTAGAACCTTTATCCCAGGCGGCTCTACATGGAACCCAAAAGGGTTCGACCTGGAACCAAAAAGGGTTTTACCTAGAACCAAAATGTGTTTTCCTATGGGCAGAGCCAAATAACCCTTTTGGAACCATTTTCTGTAAGAGTGCATACTTTCTTTCCTTACCGTCACCATCACATCAGGCCTTTACAGTTTCTCGGTCGCTAAGACACTTTCAATGAAACTGATCTCCATAATAACCTAAGGAGCACAACAGTATATTTTGCAAAACTGTAAGTGCAAATACTAAGCAAATGTTTGCAAAACAGTAAACACAACTCTCTACAAAAGACACTGATACAAATTACTCCCATGAATGTGAACCTCTTCTGCACGGATGCAAAACTTCTTTACACAATTGTTCACTCAGCAATCAGTCCTTATTCATGGTTTGGGAGGTCACTCACCTCTGAGTTGCTGTTTGCAAGAATGGACCAAGTAAGAGGCAAAGGTCAAGGGCAAAGGAGAGGTAGAGGGGTTCAGATGTGTGGAGGTGGAAAGTTTATGATTACCGTCCACATGACCAGATGTCCCTCCTAGAGACAATGAATGCCGGTTGTATGGAAATCACTGCAGAGGACTGCCAAGCGTGGATACGCCATGCAAGGAGATGTTTTCCTCGCTGCATTGCAAGGGAAAACATTCAGGGTGATGTTGATGAAAACATGTGGCCTGATTGACAAGAACGAATGGACTGAATGTGGTGTATACTGTATTGGTGTGGCCTTTTATACATTTCTTTGTTTTTGCAGTGTTTTGTTAGCTTGGTGTATTTTATTTGTATTCTCTGTATATACTGTACAGCATCACTGAATTTGTGAAGGACAACATGGAAAAAGGTCAAATAAAGNACTCCACTCTGATTATCGGCTACACATCGCGCAGGCGACTCGTGCAGTTGACTCTCTCTTTGCCTGGTTAAGAAACACAAGCTGCTTTACGAAATTAAAACAGTAGCAGCATTGATTTAAATAGTGATGCAACAGCCGAACTATGTTTTTCTCTTTCTTGAGTATAGAAGTAGGACGTTATTTATTGAGTAATAAAGGATAGATTTTTTTTTTTACAATGATGGCATTTCAGAAATTGTGCCATTAACAGCAGAAGAAGAATTTGCTGAGATAGTCTTTATTTCCATGTTTACTTAATTTCGGTGTGTAGAACCTAAAACAGTTCTTCAGCTGTCCCCATTCCTTGGTTTCAGGTAGAACCTTTATCCCAGGGGGCTCTACGTGGAACCAAAAAGGGTTTTACCTAGAACCAAAAAGTGTTTTCCTATGGGGAGAGCCAAATAACCCTTTTGGAACCATTTTTTGTAAGAGTGTATACTTTCTTTCCTAACCGTCACCATCACATCAGGCCTTTACAGTTTCTCGGTCGCTAAGACACTTTCAATGAAACTTTTAATGAAACTGATCTCCATAATAACCTAAGGAGCACAACATTATTTTTTGCAAAACTGTAAGTGCAAATACTAAGCAAATGTTTGCAAAACAGTAAACAACTCTCTACAAAAGACACTGATACAAATTACTCCCATGAATGTGAACCTCTTCTGCACGCATGCAAAACTTCTTTACACAATTGTTCACTCAGCAATCAGTCCTTATTCATGGATTTAAAGAGGTCACTCACCTCTGAGTTGCTGTTTGCAAGAATGGACCAAGTAAGATAAGATATCATTAGATAACAAGTTGTATGTTTTGATGGAGGTAGTTGATTTTGAGTCATGTATTTAATGTTTTGAGAGTCTTGATGAATTTTGCAAATTAAATGTGTCATTTTGGCCAACGTGCTTACAGTTTGGGGCTGATTGTTAATTTTTTAGAAGTAAAACAAGCAATCGAGAAACTGAAATTTGCTACATTGATATTAGAGAATAACTATGATATTTAAATCAGTGCTTTGATATTGAGTCTCTCTTTCTCTCCACAGTACTCTGCTCAGCCCAGCATTCAGCTCAGCCTGAGACTTCCCAGGTGAAAGGCATTGTGGGAAAGATTCACTGTTTTCCAGTGATGGTGTTGAAGTCTGGCAATTTACTTTATGGAGACCTTCGCAATATTGCACACGTGTACCCTGGTAATCAAACTCCTAACTACATTGAGAAGAGATTGAAAACCCGCCTTCACTGGAACAATGTCACTGGATTCTTCACTTTGTCAGACCTACAAATTGACGATTCTGGGGTTTATACTGTGGAGAATACAGATGGAGGGAAGACAACACATACATTTCAGCTGACTGTGTACTGTAAGTGAGTGTGTGTGCAGTAAATTACAAAATCATGAAAGTGGCAATGAGCAGTAGAAACAATACTAAAGCTGTCGCTTTATTGGTTCGGTAAAAAGCTGAGGGATGTTTCTGGAGAAATGTAACCACTCTCAAATTCATAGACAGAGCTATGGATGCAAGGACTGATCAGCCATTATATAAAGATTGTAGNGACTCTCTCTTTGCCTGGTTAAGAAACACAAGCTGCTTTACGAAATTAAAACAGTAGCAGCATTGATTTAAATAGTGATGCAACAGCCGAACTATATTTTTCTCTTTCTTGAGTATAGAAGTAGTATTTATTGAGTAATAAAGGATAGATTTTTTTTTTACAATGATGGCATTTCAGAAATTGTGCCATTAACAGCAGAAGAAGAATTTGCTGAGATAGTTATTATTTCCATGTTTACTTAATTTCAGTGTGTAGAACCTAAAACAGTTCTTCAGCTGTCCCCATCCCTTGGTTTTTTGGTTTCAGGTAGAACCTTTATCCCAGGGGGCTCTACATGGAACCCAAAAGGGTTCGACCTGGAACCAAAAAGGGTTTTCCTATGGGGAGAGCCAAATAACCCTTTTGGAACATTTTTTTGTAAGAGTGTATACTTTCTTTCCTAACCGTCACCATCACATCAGGCCTTTACAGTTTCTCGGTCGCTAAGACACTTTCAATTCAACTTTTAATGAAACTGATCTCCATAATAACCTAAGGAGCACAACATTATTTTTTGCAAAACTGTAAGTACAAATACTAAGCAAATGTTTGCAAAACAGTAAACACAACTCTCTACAAAAGACACTGATACAAATTACTCCCATGAATGTGATCCTCTTCTGCACGCATGCAAAACTTCTTTACACAATTGTTCACTCAGCAATCAGTCCTTATTCATGGTTTAAAGAGGTCACTCACCTCTGAGTTGCTGTTTGCAAGAATGGACCGCGTAAGAGGCAGAGGGCAAGAACAAAGGAGAGGTAGAGGGGTTCAGATGTGTGGAGGTGGAAAGTTTATGATTACCGTCCACATGACCAGATGTCCCTCCAAGACACAATGAATGCCGGTTGTATGGCAATTACTGCAGAGGACTGCCAAGAGTGGATGTGCCATGCAAGGAGATGTTTTCCTCGCTGCATTGCAAGGGAAAACATTCAGTGTGATGTTGATGAAAACATGTAGCCTGATTGACAATAATGAATAGACTGAACGTAGTGTATACTGTATTGGTGTGGCCTTTTTTTACATTTCTTTGTTTTTGCAGTGATTTGTTAGCTTGGTGTATTTTATTTGTATTCTCTYTATATACTGTACAGCATCACTGAATTTGTGAAGGACAACATGGAAAAAGGTCAAATAAAGTATTTTGTTTCTGGATATTCATGTCTTCAGTGACTTATCTTTCTGTGTTGTCATCTTTTGGTAAAAATAATTTTAGGAAAAAATAATACAGCCCATGCTGGATAATATATTTACTTTACTTTTATGGTGCATATTATAATTATAGTATCAACAAATGGCACAGAAAATATAAAAGAGGGTTCACGATGATAGAGTATATTGAAGTTGTAGTTAGCAATTTTTGGGCCATTGTGTAATGATTATATTGAAATACTTTTCATTAGATAACAAGTTGTATGTTTTGATGGAGGTAGTTGATTTTGAGTCATGTATTTAATGTTTTGAGAGTCTTGATAATTGCAATTAATGTGTCATTTTGGCCAACCGTGCTTCGAGTTTGGTCTGATGTTAATTTTTTTAAAGTAAACAAGCAATCGAGAACTGAAATTTGCCTACATTGATAATTAGAAAATAACTATGATATTAAATCAGTGCTTTGTATTGAGTCTCTCTTTCTCTCCACAGTACTCTGTCCAGCCAGCATTCAGCTCAGCCTGAGACTTCCAGGTGAAAGGCATTGTGGGAAAGATTCACTGTTTTCCAGAGAGTGTTGAGTCTGGCAATTTACTTCATGAGACCTTGGCAATATTGCACCGTGTACCCGTAACAAACTCTATACCTACCTTGGAAGAGATTTAAAAACCGCCTTCACTGGAACAATGTCACTGGATTCTTCACTTTGTCAGACCTACAAATGAGATTCTGGGGTTTATACTGTGGGAATACAGGGAAGGGAAGACAAACACATACATTTCAGCTACTGTGTACTGTAAGTGTGTGTGTGGTGCAGTAAATTACAAATCATTAAAGTGGCAATAGAGCAGTAGAAACAATACTAAAGCTGTGCTTTATTGGTTCGGTAAAAAGCTGAGGGATGTTTCTGGAGAAATGTAACCACTCTCAAATTCATAGACAGAGCTATGGTGCAAGGACTGATCAGCCATTATATAAAGATTGTAAGTTTTATAGTTTATATAGTTTTGTTTACAATGTCTTTGTTTACAACCACAGAGTTAAACAAGCTTATGGGTTCTCTGATGGGAACTAAGTCATGAGGCAATTGTAATATTCTTTCATGAATCAATGAGTACAATATCATTCATTTATAAGTCCAAAAAAGGATGTACAACTGATCTTTCCACTTGAAAAGATAAGTTCAAATTTCAACAAATTCACATTTTTTCATTATTTGTCTTCCAGATGTTTCTGTCCAAACCTCAGGTGACGGTCAATGACAACAGCTCCTGTACAGTGGTGTGTTCTGTGGAGAACGGGAGAGAGGTGACCCTGTCCTGGTACAGAGGAGAGGAGATACTCAACCAAGACGCAGCAGCCTGACCTCAACATCACCCTCTCTCTACTCTCAAGGTGGATGACAGACCAGAGACTCTTACAGATGTGAGGCTGCCAACCCAGTCAGCAAGGAGACAGCTGTTGTTCCAAATCCCTGTATAGAGAGTGATCCCTCCAAGGTGCAGGTAAAAACATGTACAGTAGCAATGTTACATTGCAGATATCCAGACAATACCAACTTGTCATATGAACAATAAGTATGGTAGAGCTCATTTTATGAAACACTGTTTTAATTAAATTTGTCTTTTTCTTTTAACTTTAGATGGTGATGAGAGGACTCAAGGTTGTCTTATTATTGCTGTATCTGCGTTTTGGTTGCCTCAGGACTTGTTGGACTTGCAATATATCTTAAAGAGGAGAAAGGACACTCACATACAGGTATTATCTTTTAACGGGGTGAGGTATTCTTTGTCAAAGTCAAAACATGTTGTGCACAACTTTTTTAAATTATCAGGATAGTGATTTTAGAACGTAGAAATGTTTGCCTGAACAACGGATGCAGGTCAAATGAATGGTATCTTCCACACTTCCTCTGCTTGGTCAGACAGTTGCATCTCCAGACCACTTCTCTAAATGTTGAAAAGCAGAAAGGCACATACACACAAGCACACTCTGACAATATTTACTTTATAGGTTCTCTGGTGCCAAAACACTGCTAGTACAGACACAGGCACCCATGAGTCCTTAGTGTTTTAGAACCTGTCTTGGGGTGAGCATTTGTACATATCTTGTCAGTTACTCTCACCCACACTGTATGTTTAATTTACTTTATTTGCCTTTATAGATTCACCGAAAGAGAGCAAGATGACATTCACTATGCAGAGATAACTCACATTAAACCAGCAGATAACCAGGTTAGTATAATCTACAGGCTGATAAACATAGGAGATGTAATCAGCAGCTTTAGCACCTCATGTCTACAACTGTAGGCTTTAGCTCTGTGCAGTGGGTTAATGTGGTCTTGAGTTCACAGACCACCTGAGTTTGATAACCGCCTGATGTCACTTGCAACCAGTTTTGCCCATATGAATTGTTTGGGTTGACAATGAGAAGCCACAACTTCATATTGTACATACAGTACCAGTCAAACGTTTACACACCTACCATTCAACTTTCCTCACAACTGCAGACCACATGTAACCATACCCAGCCAGGACCCCACATCAGGCTTCTTCACCTGTGGGTCGTCTGGGGGGTCTTTTTCTGTCGGTAAAAAAGCCATTTTGTGGGAAAAAATTCATTCTGATTGTCTGGGCCTGGCTCCCGTGGGTGCACCTATGCCCTCCCTTGCCCACCAATTGCTGCCCCTTGCCCAGTCATGTTAAATCCATAGATTAGAGCGTAATGAATTTATTTAAATTGACTGTCCTTTAATGAACTGTAATTCAGTAAAATCTTTGAAGTTGTTGCATTTATATTTTTGTTTCAGTATAGAATGCCTTTGATCTTCCGCGTCTTTTACAGTATTTGCCAAGTCAGTGAACTTTTAAGCTTGGCTTCTTGGTTCCTCCCACTAGATTTAGGAATGGTTCTAGATGTGTTGACTGAGTTACTTWCTGCAGAACAATGAGAATAGGCAAGAGAGCATCAGACCTGTCTTGTTTCCTTCCTCTGGTACAAAGTATCTAATAACGTAACATATTATCATTTTTACTTTTTTGTTGTTGCTTTCCTACACCCCCCTCTGTCCTTGTCCCTCTCAATCCTTTCCTCCCTCCCTCTCCCTGTCTAGGAGGAGCGAACAGGTATAGCAGAAGTGGATCCGCTTAGAGACAACCCTAACCTGACAGTTTATGATACACTCCAGTTACATCGCATGGCTGCCAGBGAGGATGTTGACACTGCATGAAGGAGCAAAACAGGAAGGTTCTGAGAGGGTGACATGATAATTCACATCCAAGAGAAGAACGTGGACGTTGAGACAGAATTATAGTAAATATTAGTTTAGGAAACCTAATGGAGTCACAGTTGTTATTGGAGAAAATTCCCATTTAACCATTGCGCTATCATTTCAGACTTCCTGTGTTGGTCATTCTCACAGTCTTTTGTTGAATTGGGGCCTCGATGAGATTAACTGATACAGACAAATTCAATAGCTATGCCTAGGGTTATTAGTAGGGTGATCCCTTTTTTCAAGTGCCCATTGTCCCAATGTGTAGGTTAAAACAAATGGAACCTCTTAATAAAATTCACTAGTGTGTTTGCTATGCTATTACTGGGCCAAAGCTTATTTTCCGTATTGTCTGTTCTGTTGTTTAACATGTAGGTGCCTCTCCTGTATCTTTAGGTAGCTTGTCATTGTTTAGCTTGCCAGTGGATAGCAGCGGTGTATATAAAAAGCAGATGTTTGGTGAGATAAAGGCTGTTAGGCTACATTCTAAACAAAAAGTCCACAAGTTTATATTTTCAACAAGTAGATTCTATTGAAACATTTTTGAGTGGTCGATCTTGATTTGCATTTTGACTCAGAAAATTATCTTTGGTGACATTTTACTCTTACTGCTTTTCTCAAAATGCAGACGTGACTAAGTGTAGTTCAGATCTTGCTTTGACGACAACTGTGTTCACCCAGTTTTAATGTACGAAATCAACAGGTTAGTTTATTATGATGGACCATTTACTGCTTGTCCTTATCTACACAGTATGTAGGTCATCATATCTTAAGAATACAATCACTCAGGCCTCCTGAGTGGGGCAGTGGTCTAAGCACTGCATCGCAGTGCTAGCTTTGCCACTAGAAATTCTGGTTCGTGTCCAGTCTCTGTCGAGACCCATGGGGAGGTGCACAATTGGCCCAGTGTTGTTAGGGGAGGGTTATAATCACTCCCTCCTGCACGCTCCTGCAGACACTCCTTCTATTAGAGCATTTTGTGCTCCACCTACGTTAGCCAACATACGGTATATAACTGTGAAAAAATACCAAATCTACTGATACCATAGTAAATTGTTGCACTGGAGGCTTTCATTTTAATAGTATTTACCGAGTAGTTACCGAGACTGAATATTAAGATAATATAATTCACATTTCACTATTATAAAATAATCTTATGACTTATTCAACTAAAAAAGATTTGTTTACTAGCTTTTTTTAACTGACCTTCAATATATTAAGCAGACTTACCTTTCATTTAAAGTTATAAGTCTTTGATATTTCCTAATGTTTAAAGGTCGTCAATCCCATATTTATTTTATTTTTATTTGACCTTTATTTAACTAGGCAAGTCAGTAAAGAACAAATTCTTATTTTCAATGACGGCTAGGAACAGTGGGTAACTGCCTTGTTCAGGGGCAGAACTGTAGATTTTTATCTTGCAAAGTAACCTTCAGGTTACTCAATGCTCTAACCACTGGCTACCTGCCGCCCAGTTACAGTTGAAGTCGTAAGTTTACATACACCTTCCCAAATATTTAAACTCAGTTTTTCACAATTCCTGACATTTAATCCTAGTAATCTATGTTTTAGGTCAGTTAGGATCACCACTTTATTTAAAAACTTCTTAAGGCTAGTCGACAACATCCGGTGAAATTGGAGGGTGCGCAATTCAATAAATAATCGTAAATATTAAAACATTCATGAACATACAAGTATCTTATATCATATTATTGCTAAAACTAGCGTTGTCCGATATTTATCAAATAAAAATCCTCATTCCGTCGAAACCTTAATAAACAAAAAATCGCAATAGCTTTACAGGAAAGCCTAGAGCCGATTTGTTCTGAGTAGGCCCCACATCACAATATATTTTTCAACGCAGTCACGGGCTTTCACAAAAAGTACAATTATGCGGTCCTCGGCGGAAGGTCGAAAGACTGAGTATGTGGTTCCGGGTCGGTCTCTATACAAAAATAAAAATTCTATCTCGTTTTTGAAGAAACAAGACTGAAACTTGGACAAAGACTGTTGACATCTAGTAGAAGCCATAGGAATTGCAATCTGGGAGCCGGAATTACATAGGACTCATAGCTGTCCATTATAAGAGACTCACTGTGTTTTTTTCTTCGGATTTCGCCTGCCATATCAATTGTATTATAGTTCAGACATTATTTTAACAATTATAGAAACTTCAAAATGTTTCTATCCAATGCTACCAATAATATGCATATCCTGGCTTCTGGCCTGAGTAACAGGCAGTTTACTTTCAGCACGTCAGTCAGGCAGATATTCTGGAAAAAGGACCCAAGCCCTAACAATGTGAAATGTCAGAATAATAGTGGAAATGATTTTTCAGCTTTTATATCTTTCATCACATTCAGTGGGTCAGAAGTTTACATACACTCAATTAGTATTTGGTAGCATTGCCTGTAAATGTTTAACTTGGGTCAACGTTTCGGGTAGCTTCTACAAAGCTTCCCACAATAAATTGGGTGAATTTTGGCCCATTCCTCTGCTACAGAGCTGGTGTACTGAATCAGGTTTGTAGGCCTCCTTGCCTGCACATGCTTTTATGACTTGCCCACAAATTTTTTCTATAGGATGAGTCAGAGGGCTATGTGATGGCCACTCCAATACCTGACTTTGTTGTCCTTAAGCAATTTTCCACAACTTTGGATATATGCTTGGGCTGTTGTCCATTTGGAAGACCCATTTATGACGA
>NW_019944767.1:7100-15473 GCF_002910315.2 Salvelinus sp. IW2-2015 | reverse complement strand
GATAATTATTCACTAGTTTAAATGGTCGTCAATCCCCATATTTATTTTATTTTTATTTGACCTTTATTTAACTAGCAAGTCAGTAAAGAACAAATTCTTATTTTCAATGACGGTCTAGAACAGTGGGTAACACTGCCTTGTTCAGGGGCAGAACTGTAGATTTTTATCTTGCAAAGTAACCTTCAGGTTACTAGTCCAATGCTCTAACCACTAGGCTACCTGCCGCCCAGTTACAGTTGAAGTCGTAAGTTTACATACACCTTAGCCAAATACATTTAAACTCAGTTTTTCACAATTCCTGACATTTAATCCTAYTAATCTATGTTTTAGGTCAGTTAGGATCACCACTTTATTTAAAAACTTCTTAAGGCTAGTCGACAACATCCGGTGAAATTGGAGGGTGCGCAATTCAAATAAATAATTGTAATATTAAAACATTCATGAACATACAAGTATCTTATATCATTTAAAAGCCTAAATTGTTGTTAATCTAACTGCGTTGTCCGATTTACAATAGGCTTTACAGCGAAAGCCTACGATGCGATTGTCTGAGGACGGCGCCCCACATCAAAATATTTTTCAACCAGCACGGGCTTCTCAAAATCACAAATAGCGATTAAATAAATCACTTACTTTTGAAAATCTTCCTCCGTTTGCAGTCCCAAGGGTCCCAGCTACAACATGAATGGTCGTTTTTTTAGATAAAATCCTTCTTTATATCCAAAAAGGTTTAGTTGGCGCCATCGATTTCAGTAATCCACGCGTTCAACGTGCAGACAAAGGAAACCAAAAAGCTACCGCTAAACTTCATCCAAACAAGTCAAACGACATTTCTATTTAATCCTCAGGTACCCTAAAATGTAAATAAACTATAATATTTCATATGGAAAGTAGTATGTTCAATAGGAAAGTAAAATTAGTAAGCGCACGTCCTCGCGCGTCGAAAGACTGATATTGTTCCGGTTGTCTCTATACAAAAACTAAAAATTCTTACTCGTTTTTGAAGAAACAAGACTGAAACATTGGACAAAGACTATTGACATCTAGTAGAAGCCATAGGATTTGCAATCTGGGAGCCGGAATTACATAGGACCCATAGCTGTCCATTATAAGAGCCTGGGACTTTCGCCTGCCATATCAATTGTATTATAGTCTCAGACATTATTTTAACAATTTTAGAAACTTCAAAATGTTTTCTATCCAATGCTACCAATAATATGCATATCCTGGCTTCTGGCCGGAGTAACAGGCAGTTTACTTTCAGCACGTCAGTCAGGCAGATATTCTGGAAAAAGGACCCAAGCCCTAACAATGTGAAATGTCAGAATAATAGTGGAGAATGATTATTGAATATTTTATTATCTTACACATTCCCAGTGGGTCAGAAGTTTACATACACTCAATTGTATTTGGTAGCATTGCCTGTAAATTGTTTAACTTGGGTCAAACGTTCGGGTAGCCTTCCACAAGCTTCCCACAATAAATTGGGTGAATTTTGGCCCATTCCTTCGACAGAGCTGGTGTAACTGAATCAGGTTTGTAGGCCTCCTTGCTCGCACATGCTTTTTTAGATCTGCCCACAATTGTCCTATAGGATGAGGTCAGGGCTATGTGATGGCCACCTCCAATACCTCGACTTTGTTGTCCTTAAGCCTTTTCCACAACTTTTTCCATTGTCCATTTGGAAGACCCATTTTGACCAAGCTTTAACTTCCTGACTGATGTCTTGAGATGTTGCTTCAACATACACATAATTCCCCTCCTCATGATGCCATCTATTTTGTGAAGTGCACCAATCCCTCCTGCAGCAAAGCACCCCCACAACATGATGCTGCCACCCCCGTGCTTCACGGTTGGATGATGTTCTTCGGCTTGCAAGCCTCCCCTTTCTCTTCCAAACACTAATGATGGTCATTATGGCCAAACAGTTCTAATTTTGTTTCATCAGACAGAGGACATTTCTCCAAAAAGTACGATCTTTGTCCCCATGTGCAGTTGCAAACCGTAGTTCTGGCTTTTTTATGGCGTTTTGGAGCAGTGGCTTCTTCCTTGCTGAGCGGCCTTTCAGGTTATGTCGATATAGGACTCGTTTTACCGTGGATTGATACTTTTGTACCTGTTTCCTCCAGCATCTTCACAACCTTGGTGTTGTTCTGGAATTGATTTGCACTTTTCGCACCAAAGTACTCATCTCTAGGAGAC
Organism: Salvelinus sp. IW2-2015; assembly: GCF_002910315.2. Classification (NCBI taxonomy): domain Eukaryota; kingdom Metazoa; phylum Chordata; class Actinopteri; order Salmoniformes; family Salmonidae; genus Salvelinus; species Salvelinus sp. IW2-2015. Next base: position 13,271 of record NW_019944767.1, on the reverse strand, counting down.
AGAACGTGTCTCCTTCCTGAGTGGTATGATGGCTGCGTGGTCCCATGGTGTTTATACTTGCGTACTATTGTTTGTACAGATGAACGTGGTACTTCAGGTGTTTGGAAATGCTCCCAAGCATGAACCAGACTTGTGGAAGTCTACAATCTTTCTTCTGAGGTCTTGGCTGATTTCTTTTGATTTTCCCATGATGTCAAGCAAAGAGGCACTGAGTTTGAAGATAGGCTTTGAAATACATCCACACCTCCAATTGACTCAAACAATGACAATTAGCCTATCAGAAGCTTATAAAGCCATGACATCATTTTCTGGAATTCCAAGCTGTTTAAAGGCACAGTCAACTTAGTGTATGTAAACTTCTGACCCACTGGAATTGTGATACAGTGAATTAAAGTTAAAGAATCTGTCTGTAAACAATTGTTGGAAAAAATACTTGTGTCATGCACAAAGTAGATGTCCTTACGGACTTATATCCAAACGATACTTTGTTAACTCTCTGGGCACGTGGAGACGGTAGCGTGCCCACCTCTTCAACAGCCAGTGAAACTGCTAGGCGCCAAATTCAAATACAGAAATACTCATTATAAAAATTCAGAAAACAAAACATATTTTACATATGTTTTAAAGTTAACTGCTTGTGAATCCAACCACGGTGTCAGATTTAAAAAATGCTTCACGGCGAAAGCATACCTTACGATTATTTGAGAACATAGCCCACTAGACAAATCATTACAAACAGTAGCCAGCCAGGTGAACAGTTACACAATTTAGAAATAGAGATAAATTAATCCCTTACCTTTGATGATCTTCATATGGTTGCATCTCAGCAGACATTCATTTACTCAATAATGTTCCTTTTGTTCGATAAAGTCCTTTATACCCAAAAACCTCAGTTTTGTTCGCACGTTTCTTCAGTAATCCACAGGCTCAAACGCAGTCAAAACAGGAAGACAAAAAAATCCTAATTGTATCCGTAAAGTTCATAGAAACATGTCAAATGATGTTTTTAGCCTAATAATCGATAATATTTCAAACGGACAATAACGTCATCAATTTAACAAGAAATATGTGGAGTGGTTGAAAAACAGAGTTTAATGACTCCAACCTAAGTGTATGTAACTTCCGACTTCAACTGTATACTTGAAAATATTCTTACCTTATCACAACCCACAATATGGTTTAAGTTTACCCCATTGTTATATTTTTTGTTTCATTTGAGTTTTTGTAAACAAACAATGTATTGCTACAATATACCTGTGAAAACTGGCAGTCTTTGCAGCCAAAGTTGCACTCAAGATTTGAGATTGGCATAATTTATCCAGAGACACACAACCTCCAGAATCTGGTTTTAATGTTTGACCTAGACATTTGTGTGTATGTATTGATATGTAGGCTGTGCCTTTTATTGATGTAGTTCTGTCCTTGAGCTGTTCCTATCTATTAATGTTCTGTATTATGTCAACTACCAAATGTAGCCTACTTCTGGGGTCTAGGAGAGACCACTGTAATTGTATTTGGGACGTTTGACCTGTTACTTTTTAATGCCAGGCAGCTGTACATTTATAATTTGAAAAGAATGATGACTAATCCTATTACATTTCAGCATTGCTTTCAAGGAAACAATGTTTTTCTTCTAATGTATTTCCCTCATCTAGTGGTTGAATGTTTTTATATTTCAGCATACTGTAGACTGTACTGTACATACTAAATATTTTGTACTCTGAGCCAGTGTACTGAATGTAAGTGTAACTTAAATCATGTGTCAGCAAAATGTTCTCAAACCTTTCTATGCTTTTACATTTGGACTGTGGCCATGCATTATGTTGCCAATTTATATTTTTTTATATTAAAACATGTCTTGTAAATTATGCCATGCCAATGACATTTTTAATCACATTTGGTCAGAAAACATGAGTGCTTCATTTATCATTCTGTGTATTTTGTGATGTATTTTTCCACAAAGTTCAGATTTTGCAATGTTGTGACTCCAGTCCCAACCAGCCATTACCACTGCTACACCTGGCTATCAGTGGAGCCTTGTCTGGCAGCGAAACAGTTCATTCAGCCTCATTTACTGCCTTTAAAAAAACATAGCTGAWAAGGCTGACTTGCTTAAACAAATGTGGTTTCTACTGATAATTGAGATGTACAAACTATGGCATGTGGTGGCGTAGTGTCCCCATGAGTGACAGAACACTGAGCTAATGCTCCTATTTTTTGCTGGCTTGCCCCACCACCACAGAAAGCACTGAGCTAGGCTGAAACAACTGCATTTTGGAGCAGCCTTACTCAAGAAAACAAAAGAGAGCATGTTTGTATGCGGCTTCARGTGCGCCAAATTTCAATTTGATTGTGATTTTTAAAGTGAAACCGGTGTGGGACGTGTTTGCGCACTCTTATAAATCAGAATATTTTTGTGAGTAAGCACTTTCTGTTTCGTCTGGTCGCCACCTTTTGACTGAATCCTCWGCARAGTTTTATAAATGAGGCCCCAGATCTCACCACTAACCTAACCTCTCACTCCCTCTGGAGGTAGGGAGAGAACATTACAACTCCATTTACAGCTTGTTAGCTGCCATCCCTGTCACTAAGCAGACCATCACCATTAACATCACTACACCCTGTGAAGATGGAGACCCGGGAGATGAGCAAAGTAAGATAAATCATTATCCTTTATTGCCATCAGCTCTGAGCTCAATACACTATTGTATATATCTCTCTTGAGACAAGGGCTTAGTAGACTTGTTGTATTGTGATGAACCTGAGCTTAGATTGGTCAAGAGCACCTTCTATTGGAGAAAATTTTGAATTTCACTGTGAACTTATACAATTATATACTTGAACTTGTGGACCCCAAGAAGAATATCTGCTGCTTCTTCAACTGTTTTCAGTTTGCATTACCTTGTATTATGTGAGGTACACTATGTATGTAATGTACTGTATTTCTTTTTCACCCACACCACACAACAAAGATGAGAGGCATGGAAGAAGATACTATACTCTTATTCCAGCAGCAGTTGTGGTGTACCCAGGAATCTTTGCAGTGTTCTTAAAAGGACAAAAGGTAATTTTAAAACTGTCCTGCAACTCCTGCTGTGTCCACAGACATCCCCGAAATAATCTAAAACAGACTCTATTAGAATGAATGCACTAGAGGAGGCTGGTGGAAGGAGCTGTAGGAGGAGGGGCCATGAAATGGAATGGTACCAAACACACCAAGCACATGGAAACAACGTGTTTGACTCCGTTCCACTAATTCCGTTCCAGCCTTTACAATGAGCCCGTCCTCCTATAGCTCCTCCCAAAACCTCCTCTGGAGTGCACAGCTGGTAAATAGTTGCATATAGATATGTCAGTCAGGTGGCTAGCTGCTTCCAGATACTTGTATTGCAGTAATGTTGAAGGGCTCTGGCTAGTATTACTTAGCCAGCCAGCAGGATGAAGTAAGAAGCTAACATTAAACGGAGCCTACCTCAGCAGGAGCAAAAAAATACACTACTAAGTTCTAATCAAATCAAATTTTATTTGTCACATACACATAGTGAGCAGATGTTAATGCGAGTGTAGCGAAATGTTTGTGCTTCTAGTTCCGACAATGCAGTAATAACCAACAAGTAATCTAACCTAACAATTCCACAACTACTACCTTATACACACAAGTGGGATAAAGAATATGTACATAAAGATAATGAATGAGTGATGGTACAGAACAGCATAGGCAAGATCAGTAGATGGTATAGAGTACAGTATATACATATGAGATGAGTAATGTAGGTTATATAAACATAAAGTGGCATAGTTTAAAGTGGCTAGTGATACATGTATTACATAAATATGGCAAGATGCAGTAGATGATATAGAGTACAGTATATACATATACATATGAGATGAGTAATGTAGCGTATGTAAACATTATATTAAGTGACATGGTTTAAAGTGGCTAGTGATACATTTTTTTAAAATTCCATCAATTCCCATTATTAAAGTGGCTGGAGTTGAGTCAGTATGTTGGCAGCAGCCACTAATTGTTAGTGGTGGCTGTTTAACAGTCTGATGGCCTTGAGATAGAAGCTGTTTTTCAGTCTCTTGGTCCCTGCTTTGATGCACCTGTACTGACCTCGCCTTCTGGATGATAGCGGGATGAACAGGCAGTGGCTCGGGTGGTTGTTGTCCTTGATGATCATTATGGCCTTCCTGTGACATCGGGTGGTGTAGGTGTCCTGGAGGGAGTAGTTTGCCCCCGGTGATGCGTTGTGCAGACCTCACTACCCTCTGGAGAGCCTTACGGTTGTGGGGGAGCAGTTGCCGTACCAGGCGGTGATCAGCCGACAGGATGCTCTCGATTGTGCATCTGTAGAAGTTTTTGAGTGCTTGGTGACAAGTCGAATTTCTTCAGCCTCCTGAGGTGAAGAGGCGCTGCTGCTGCACCTTCTTCACCATCTGTCTGTGTGTGTGGACCATTTCAGTTTGTCCGTGATGTGTACGCTGAGGAACTTAAAACTTACTACCCTCTCCACTACTGTCCCGTCGATGTGGATAGAGGGGTGCTCCCTCTGCTGTTTCCTGAAGTCCACAATCATCTCCTTTGTTTGTTGACGTTAAGTGTGAGGTTATTTTCCTGACACACACTCCGAGGGCCTCATCCTCCCTGTAGGCCGTCTCGTTGTTGTTGGTAATCAAGCCTACCACTGTAGTGTTGTCCGCAACCTTGATGAATGAGTTGGGAGGCGTGCATGGCCACGTAGTCGTGGGTGAACAGTGAGTACAGGAGAGGGCTCAGAACGCACCCTTGTGGGCCCAGTGTTGAGGATCAGCGGGGTGGAGATGTTGTTACCTACCCTCACCACCTGGGGGCGGCCCGTCAGGACGTCCAGGACCCAGTTGCACAGGGCGCGGTCGAGACCCAGGGTCTTGATCTTGAGCTTGAGCTTGATGACGAGTTTGGAGGGTACTATGGTGTTTTTAAATGCTGAGCTGTAGTCGATGAACAGCATTCTCACATAGGTTCCTCTTGTCCAGATGGGTTAGGGCAGTGTGCAGTGTGGTTGCGATCTAGTCGTCTGTGGACCTATTGGGTCGGTAAGCAAATTGGAGTGGGTCTAGGTGTCAGGTAGGGGGAGGTGATATGGTCCTTGACTAGTCTCTCAAAGCACTTCATGATGACGGAAGTGAGTGACGGGGCGTTAGTCGTTTAGCTGTTACCTTAGCTTTCTTGGGAACAGGAACAATGGTGCCCCCCCCTAATAACTTTGCTTTAACAGAGAGTAGAACACTGAGACAAACATTGATGAAGGGCTCAGTGGTGATTCTAAGGCAGGCTGCAATGCATGCAGGAGGAAGCAAGGACACAGAGGAAGGGAGGAAGTCAGCAGAGAGAAGTTAGCACATTGGTTCCCAAACTTGGGGCGGGGCTCTATGTGGGAACTAAGTTAGGAACTTAAAAAATGAAGATGTTTCAATCTGTACATCTCCACATGGCCTATCTTCCCTATAGGTTTACATTAAAACGCTATCAAAATGCAAACATTACAGTTCTAACAATGTAATACGCCGTTGATGCTACGTTTCAGTGTGAATCTTTCTCATATTTCCCCCTTTTCAGAGGTATAACATATAAAAAATGTTGCACTCAAATCATATTTTAATTCATCATAAAAGCATAGCATACACAATACCCTACTACAGTGGTTACCAACCTCCAGCTGCGTACCCCTCTAGCACCAGGGTCAGCGCACAATAATTTTACTCTTTATTTAGCCATCTTACAATAAAAAACTGTATTTGTTGTGAATAACTGAGAAGGGTGTGCTTGAAAGATGCCCATAATTCTGCAATGTTGGGTTGTATTGGAGAGAGTCTCAGTCTTAAATATTTTCCACACACAGTCTGTGCCTGTATTTAGTTTTCATGCTAGTGAGGCCAAGAATCCACTCACAAGGTATGTGGTTGCAAAGGCATCAGTGTCTTAACAGCGAGATTTGCCAAGGTAGAATACTCTGAGCGCAGCCCAATCAGAATCTGGAGTGGCTTCTGATTAAATTCAATGTTCACAGAACCGCTTGTTGCAATTTCGATGAGGCTCTTTGTTCAGATATCGGTAAGTGGACTGGAGGCAGATAACGAATCCAGTTGAGATAACGAATAGAGATAACGAATCCAGTTGTTTGTGTA
>NW_019944767.1:0-3828 GCF_002910315.2 Salvelinus sp. IW2-2015 | reverse complement strand
CTTAACAGAGAGTAGAACACTGAGACAAACATTGATGAAGGGCTCAGTGGTGATCTAAGGCAGGCTGCAATGCATGCAGGAGGAAGCAGAGGACACAGAGGAAGGGAGGAAGTCAGCAGAGAGAAGTTAGCACATTGGTTCCCAAACTTGGGTCGGGGCTCTATGTGGGAACTAAGTTAGGAACTTAAAAAATGAAGATGTTTCAATCTGTACATCTCCACATGGCCTATCTTCCCTATAGGTTTACATTAAAACGCTATCAAAATGCAAACATTACAGTTCTAACAATGTAATACGCCGTTGATGCTACGTTTCAGTGTGAATCCTTTCTCATATTTCCCCCTTTTCAGAGGTATAACATTAATAAAAATGTTGGCACTCAAATCATATTTTAATTCATCATAAAAGCATAGCATACACAATACCCTACTACAGTGGTTACCAACCTCCAGCTGCGTACCCCCTCAGCACCAGGGTCAGCGCACAATAATTTTACTCTTTATTAGCCATCTTACATATAAAACTGTTATTGTTGTGAATAACTGAGAAGGGTGTGCTTGAAAGGATGCACATAATTCTGCAATTGTTGTTGTATTGGAGAGAGTCTCAGTCTTAAATCATTTCCACACACAGTCTGTGCCTGTATTTAGTTTCATGCTAGTGAGGCCAAGAATCCACTCTCACATAGGTATGTGGTTGCAAAGGACATCAGTGTCTAACAGCGAGATTTGCCAAGGTAGAATACTCTGAGCGCAGCCCAATCAGAATCTGGCAGTGGCTTCTGATTAAATTCAATGATCACAGAACCGCTTGTTGCAATTTCGATGAGGCTATTGTTCAGATATCGTAAGTGGACTGGAGGCAGGGCAGGAAAGGATAACGAATCCAGTTGTTTGTGTCATCCGTTTCGGGAAAGTAGCTGCGTAATTGCTCACCTAACTCACTCAGATGCTTCGCTATATCACATTTGACATGGTCCGTAAGCTTGAGTTAATTTGAACACAAAAAGCATACAATGATGGAAAGACCTGTGTGTTGTCCTTGTTAATGCAGACAGAGAAAATTTGCAGGAACTCTTAGCAGAGGAAAATGTGAGGTGCCGGTACTCAGTTCTGGTGAGCCTGCCTAAGTTAAGTACTGTGTTTAGGTAAAAGACAAATAATGTCCCATTTGGAACACTGACAATTTAGTTTATTTTTTTCACTCAATCTGATTGTGGCTCTGGCCCACCCAGGCCCACCCTTGTCTACACTTATGGTCTGTTGATCAAATCAGGTGAATGAACTTACAGCAGCCAAGGTGATAATGGCTAGGATAATTTTTGCTTGTTTTTGCTGTTCTCCAAATAGCATTTTAAAGTTTATTTTATTGTATAGAAATGCAGTAAATGAGCTTTAACTTTCCAAAAGAAATCCTGCGGGGGCAGGGGGGACATTCCCCTTATTCCTGTCCTCACTAAAACTCAAACCCTGGTTACGGCCCTGGTAATGGGGATATTAATTGCTTCCCCTGGTCCTGTGACCATTGCTAAGGTCAACGGCATCATGGACTTTACCCYGAACGAATACATTTTTGCCAAAAACCTGGTTGCCTCTGCAATAAGGCGTGGCCACAAGRGGATCTTCCAGCAAGACAATAACCTCAAGCACACATCAAAATCCACAAAGAAATTATAAACTGACCACAAAATCAATATGTGCAATGGCTATCTCAGTCTCCAGACAAAACATTTTAGAAAATGAATCAGGGTCGTTATCCTTGCAAGGTGAGATATTGAAGGGTTTTGACAATTTTTTCTTTTGAAAAATGTTTTGGGGGACTTGATAAACAAAATCTCTTTCTCTGAGCAATTGTATTAGTATAAAATACAATATAGCTCAGTATTTCCATTATTTCATACAGTATTTTTTTATAATCTTTGTCAAGGGTGCCAATAATTTGGTTTAGATTACCATGGTCTGAAAACTAAATCTGTCGATACTATAGTGAGTTGTTGCACTGTAGGCTATTTCATTTTTATATTTTTTCTATAGGTCGTTATCAATAAGACGTCACAATACGGTGCAGAGCCTTCGATTTGCCTGCTGGGGGACAAGGAGACCACAGCTCTGCTAAAACAATTGACAACTGCATAACATTTAAGGGATTGTTAACATTTATTGAATTGTTTGGTTGTAATATCATCACCTCTTGAAGAGCATACAGTGCCTTCAGAAAGTATTAATACCCCTTGACTTGTTACAGCCTGAATAAAAAAAAATTAAAAGCCGCTAATGACAAAGTTAAAACATGTTTTTAGACATTTTTGCAAATGTATTGAAAGTGAAATACAGATATATAATGTACGTACAGTACCAGTCAAAAGTTTGCACACACCTACTCATTCAAGGGTTCTTTATTATTACTAGTTTCTACATTGTAGAAACTATGAAATAACACACATGGAATCATGTAGTAACCAAAGATATTTTATATTTGAGATTCTTTAAAGTAGCCACCCTTTGCCTTGATAACAGCTTTGCACACTCTTGGCATTCTCTCAACCAGCTTCACCTGGAATGATTTTACAACAGTCTTGAAGGATTTCCCACATGTGCTGAGCACTTGCTGGCTGAATTTCCTTCACTCTGCAGTCCAACTCATCCCAAACCATCTCAATTGGGTTGAGGTCYGGTGATTGTGGAGGCCAGGTCATCTAATGCAGCACTCCATCACTGTCCTTCTTGGTCAAATAGCCCTTACACAGCCTGGAGGTATGTTGGGTCATTGTCCTGTTGAAAAACAAATGATAGTCCCACTAAGCGCAAACCAGATAGGATGGCGTATCGCTGCAGAATGCTGTGGTAGCCATGCTGGTTAAGTGCGCATTGAATTCTAAATAAATCACCAGCAAAGCACCACCACACNATCTCAGTCTCCAGACAAAACATTTTAGAAAATGGATCAAGGTTGTTATCCTTGCAAGGTGAGGTATTGAAGGGTTTTGACAATTTTTATTTTTGAAAAATGTTTTGGGGGACTTGTTAAACAAAATCTCTTTCTCTGAGCAATTGTATTAGTATAAAATACAATATAGCTCAGTATTTGTATTATTTATTTCATACAGTATTTTTTTTATCATCTTTGTCAAGGGTGCCAATAATTTGGTTTAGATTACTATGGTCTGAAAACTAAATCTGTCGATACATAGTGAGTTGTTGCACTGTAGGCTATTTCATATTTATATTTTTCTATAGGTCGTTATCAATAAGACGTKACAATACGGTGCAGAGAGTTCGATTTGCCTGCTGGGGGGCAAGGAGACCACAGCTCTGCTAAAACCATTGACAACTGCATAACATTTAAGGGATTGTTAACAATTGTTTGGTTGTAATATCATCACCTCTTGAAGAGCATACAGTGCCTTCAGAAAGTATTAATACCCCTTGACTATTCCACATTATGTTGTGTTACTGCCTGAATAAAAAATAAATAAAAGCCGCTAATGACAAAATTAAAACATGTTTTTAGACATTTTTGCAAATGTATTGAAAGTGAAATACAGATATATAATGTAGATACAGTACCAGTCAAAAGTTTGCACACACCTACTCATTCAAGGGTTTTCTTTATTTTTACTAGTTTCTACACTGTAGAAACTATGAAATAACACATATGGAATCACGTAGTAACCAAAAATATTTMAMATTTGAGATTCTTTAAAGTAGCCACCCTTTGCCTTGATAASAGCTTTGCACACTCTTGGCATTCTCTCAACCAGCTTCACCTGGAATGCTTTTACAACAGTCTTGAAGGATTTCCCACATGTGCTGAGCACTTGCTGGCTGC
>NW_019944766.1:113740-116616 GCF_002910315.2 Salvelinus sp. IW2-2015 | reverse complement strand
CAGACTAACTACAGGATCAATCACTTTAAGCCTACCATATATTCCAGACTAACTACAGGATCAATCACTTTAAGCCTACCATATATTCCAGACTACCTACAGGATCATTCCTGGAATACTGTACATGGAAAGCATGAATGATTCATACAGAGTGTTTTGTTCAGGATGCAGGAAATGTGTCGGTCAGTGGAGGAATTTGAAAGACGTGATGCTTTAAAATGTTTACAGTAACATGAAGCAATCAGCGTGAGGGGTCGTGAGGGGTCGTGAGGGGTCGTGAGGGGTCGTGAGAGGTCGTGAGGGGTCGTGAGGGGTCGTGTAAACCTGACGGGGAATTGAACCTCTGGTTTGGTTTCACACACAGGAAGTGGAAACATCCTTTCTGATTGAACGGAATCTCAGAAAACACTTCTGGTGCTATTCTTTTTATATCCAGGCCATCAGGCCTTTAATTGCAATCAAGCATTTTTCCTAAAGCAACCTGCTTTCCTAAAAGGGCAATGTTGTTTAACTTGTGTGAATACCTGGCAGCGAGATACCTGCTATCGATGTTTTCAAAATCCCATTACTTTTCGTTTTATTTATTGGAACAATGAGGTTACAACAAATCTATTCAGTCAAATGAAATCATCAAATTGAGTACAAACAGGACTGTGTTGTCGTCTGTCACAACTAACCCATTGAACAGAATCAGTGTTCTGTCATCTTGGCCTCTTATTAACAAACCGGATCCGACTAATCAAGGATCCTCAGCTGATTAGAACCGGATCCGACTAACCAAGGATCCTCAGCTGATTAGATACCTCGGGTTAGTTGGTCCTGGGCTGGGACACAGGGCTGCACGGGGTCTCATTTAGGAGCATAAGGACCTGTATTGAAGGTCACTAGTGGGACTGGTGGTGACTAGCAGCACTCTGGAGGCTGTACATAGGTTTTTTTAATGGTCATATCCCTCCAAACCCTAGACACACAACACACAACACACACACACACACACACACACACACACACACACACACACACACACACACACACACACACACACACACACACACACACACACACACACACAACACACACACACACCACAGACAAGACAGACAGACAGACACGACAGGACAGACAGACAGACAGACAGACAGACAGACAGACAGACAGAACAGACAGAACAGACCAGACAGACAGACAGACAGACAGACAGACAGACAGACAGGACCAGAAGACAGACAGACAGACAGACAGACGACAGACAGACAGACAGACAGACAGACAGACAGACAGACAGACAGACAGACAGACAGACAGACAGAAAGACAGACAGAACAGACAGACAGACAGACAGACAGACAGACAGACAGACCAGACAGACAGACAGACAGACAGACAGACAGACAGACAGACAGACAGACAGACAGACCAGACGACCGACCGACCGACCGCCACCGACCGACCGAACCGACCGACCGCCGACACCGACCGACGATCCGACCGATCCGATCCGACCGACCGACCGACGACGACCGACCGACCGACCGACCGACCGACCGACACCACCGACCGACGACCGACCGACCGACCGACGACCGACCACCGACCGACGACCGACCGACCGACGACCGCCGACCGCCGACGACCGACCGACGACCGACCGATCCGACCGACCGACGACCGACCGCCGACCGACCGACCGACCGATCCGACCGACCGACCGACGACCGACCGACCGACCGACGACCGATCACCGACCGACCGACCCGACCGACCGACCAACGACCGACCGACCGACCGACCGACCGACCGACCGACCGACCGACGACCGACCGACCGACCGACCGACCGACCGACGACCGGACCGACGACGACCGACCGACACCGACCGAGCCGACCGACCGACCGACCGACCGCCGACCGACCGACCGACCGACCGACCGCGACCGACCGACCGACCGACCGACGACCCGACCGACGACCGACCGACCGACCGACCGACCGACCGACCGACCGACCGACCGACCGACGACCGACCGACGACCGACCGACCGACCGACCGGACGACCGACCGACCGAACCGACCGGCCGAACCGACCGAGCCGACCGACCGACCGACCCGAACCGACCGACCGACCCGATCGACCGACCGACCGACCGATCGACCGGACCGACGACCGACCGACCGACCGAACCGACCGACCGAATCGCCGACCGACGACGACCGACCACGACCGACCGACCGACCGACCGACGCCACCGACTCGACGACCGACGACCGATCCGAACGATGCCGACCGGACCGACCGACCCGACCGACCGACCGACCGAACCGACCGACGACCGACCGACCGACCGCCGACCCGACCGACCGACCGACCGAGCCGACCCGACCGAGCCGACCGACCGACCGACCGGCCGACCGACCGACGCCGACCGACCGAACCGACCGACCGACCGACCGACGATACCGAACCGACCGACCGACCGACCGACCGACGACCGACCGACCGACCTGACCGACCGACCGACCGACCGACCGACCGACCGACCGACCGAGCCGACCGACCGACCGACCGAGACCGACCGACGACCGACGATCGACCGAGCCGACCGAGCCGACCGACGCGACCGACCGACGAACCCGACCGAACCGAGCGACCGACCGACCCGACGACCGACCGACCGACCCGACCGACCACGACAGACAGACAGCAGACAGACAGACAGCAGACAGACAGACAGACAGACAGACAGCAGACAGACAGACAGACAGACAGACAGACAGACAGACCAGACAGACAGACAGACAGACAGACAGACAGACAGACAGACAGACAGACCGACAGACACCGACCGACGACGACCGACCGACCGACCGACCGACC